>NC_086317.1:93917669-94219892 GCF_036172605.1 Pelobates fuscus | reverse complement strand
CCTATGGACACAAGCCTAGCACACTGGAGTCAGCAAATGGTCAACCTGCCTAGCTAAGACCACGCGCTAAGCAGCAGCACACTCAGCCTGTAATACCCAAAGTGCTACCCTATCACAGGCTAGCCTCTGGGGTCCATGACCCAGGTCTCTCCATAAATAAGCTGTCAGTTAAATTCTTAGTCCAAAAACTCCTAATTACCCACTGACATCTCCAACATCATACCTTTGCACACTAACACGGGAATACATTTAATCTCCTCCTAACGTTGGTCTTCTAGCTTGTTGTTTCTCAAGTTTTTATACCATAATCTATGTTGAAACCTGTTTCTTTAGCTCACAAAAATAAAAAGTGCAATTGTTTCACATGCCATGACAATGTATACAACTGTTTGACCATATTCAGCTGGTTGAAGCTGTCGTGGCTCTACCAGCCTGTATGTAATTCTTTTATTGCACGCTAAAATAAAGAATTTATAAAAAAAAAAAAAAAAGAGAGAGGGAGGGGGGTAAAAAGAGAGAGGGAGGGGGGTTAAAAGAGAGAGGGAGGGGGGTTAAAAGGGAGGGGGGGTTAAAAGAGAGGGGGGTTGTTAAAAGAGATGGGTTAAAAGAGAGAGGGAGGGGGGTTTAAAAGAGGGAGGGGGGTTAAAAGAGAGAGGGAGGGGGGGTTAAAAGAGAGAGGGGGGTTAAAAGAGAGAGGGGGGGTTAAAAGAGAGAGAGAGGGGGGGGTTAAAAGAGAGAGGGAGGGGAGGTTAAAAGAGAGAGGGAGGGGGGTAAAAAGAGAGAGGGAGGGGGGTAAAAAGAGAGAGGGAGGGGGGTAACAAGAGAGAGGGAGGGGGGTAAAAAGAGAGAGGGAGGGGGTAAAAAGAGAGAGGGGAGTGGGGGGGTAAGAAGAGAGAGGGAGGGGGGTAAGAAGAGAGAGGGAGGGGGTAAGAAGGGAGGGGGGGTAAGAAGAGAGAGAGGGGGTAAGAAGGGAGGGGGGAGTAAGAAGGGGGTAAGAAGAGGGGGAGGGGGAGTAAAAGAGGAAGGGGGGAGTAAGAAGAGGGGGAGGGGGTAAGAAGAGGGGAGATTAAGAAGAGAGGGGGGAGTAAAGGGGGTAAGAAGAGGGGAGGGGGGAGTAAAAAGAGGAAGGGGGAGTAAGAAGAGGGGGGAGGGGGGTAAGAAGAGCGGGGAGGGGGTAAGAAGAGGGGGGAGGGGGTAAGAAGAGGGGGGAGTAAGAAGAGGTGGGAGTAAGAAGAGGGGGAGGGGGAGTAAGAAGATGGGGAGAGTAAGAAGGGGGAGGGGGGAGTAAGAAGAGGGGAGAGTAAGAATGGGGGTAAGAAGAGGGGAGAGTAAGAATGGGGGTAAGAAGAGGGGAGAGTAAGAATGGGGGTAAGAAGAGAGTGGGAGTAAGAAGGGGGTAAGAAGAGGGGGAGGGGGGTAAGAAGAGGGGGAGGGGGGAGTAAGAGGAGAGCAATTGGCACCGTGCGGGCAGCCGGCAGGGGAGGGAGGAAGAGAGGACCTGGGAGCTCAGCCTGCAGTTCCTCTGGGTCCTTCTTGCGCGAGCACAGATCGATGCCGCGGTTACCACGGCAACGTTACGGCTCTTGCAAGAGTAAACTCTAGCCCTGGAGCTACGGGCTAGAGTTCACTCTCAACACTGTGACCACCAGGTATTCCTGGTGGTCGCAGTGGTGAGAGTGAACTTTAGCCCCATAAACACACTGCCCCCACACCATACACATTCACACACTGCCCCCCATACACACACACTGCCCCCACACACACCATACACATTTACACACATTGCCTCACACACACACACATACACTGCCCACCCATACACACACAGCCCCCCATACTAACATTGCCACACACATACACAGCCCCCTTGTACACACATTGCCCCACACACCCTACACATTCACACACTACACCCCCTCACACACACTGAACCTTTCACACAGACTGCACCCCTTACACATTGCACCACTGCTCCTATACCCTACTACAGCCTCATATCCCAGCAGACCCCAGGTAAGTTGTCAAACTGTTCTTAAACGGTTTGACTACTTACTCTGGGAGGGGGGCCCGGCCCTCCTGGCACCATAACGACTACACAGAGTAGTAGTGGTTATTGTGCATGGATTATTTCTTTAAATAATCTACGAGTGCCCCAGTAGCCAGCAAGCCAGCCAACCCACAGGCCAGCCAGCCCACAGGCTGGCCAGTAGACAGACAGCCAGCCTACAGGCCACCAGTTAGGCTTAAAGCCAGCAACCCCACAGCCTGCCAACCGCAGCCAGCAAGCCACAGCCTGCCAGCCAGCAAGCCACAGCCAGCAAGCCCACAGCCTGCCAGCCGCAGCCAGCAAGCCCACAGCCTGCCAGCCGCAGCCATCAAGCCCACAGCCGGCCGCAGTAGCCAGTAACCCACAGCCTGCCAGCAAGCCCACAGCCTGCCAGCCGCAGCCAGTAAGCCCACAGCCTTCCAGCAAGCCCACAGCCTGCCAGCCGCAGCCAGCAAGCCCACAGCCTGCCGGCAGTAGCCAGCAAGCCCACAGCCTGCCAGCAAGCCCACAGCCTGCCAGCCCCAGCCAGTAAGCCCACAGCCTTCCAGCAAGCCCACAGACTGCCAGCCAGCAACAGTAATTAAGGTAAGAGGAGCCAACTTGGCCTAGGTATCAGCTATGTTGTGTTGCTATATTGTGAATAGGAACCAGAGTGTTGGAGAGACCCCCCTCCAGGCCCCATTAGACTCCATTGTAGTCTCTAATGGGACCTGGAGGAAATTCTTTCTAACACACTCTCTAAAGGACACTGAGATAGCCTCTGCTAGAATGCTCCCCCCCCTCCATGGCCCATTAGCCCTCAATTGTAGTCTCTACTGGGGCCTGGAGGCGACTGTTTCCAGCAGGGACACTGAGATGGCCTCTGTTAGAAAGACCCACTTCCAAGCCTGTTAGACTCCATTGTAGTCTCTAATAGGGCCTGGAGGGGATTCTTTCTAACACACTCTCTAAAGGACACTGAGATAGCCTCTGCTAGAAAGACCCCCCTCCATGGCCCATTAGCCCTCAATTGTAGTCTCTACTGGGGCCTTGAAGGGATTATTGCACTTTTGTTCCTTGTGTCTAAAGATTGTGTAGGGTGTGGCTGGAGGCGGTGCATGGAGGCGGGACATGGGTGGCGCTTGCTGCGGAGTATGGGTGGGGCCTGTAAGGGGGCCCTTGATTTATTTTGCCCGGGGGCGCTGAGGGTTCTCAGTCCGCCCCTGACCCGGTCACACAACTTTGAAGCCTGAGTGCAATATATATATTGATACATTTCTTCTTCTAATTCAAAATATTAGTTCTTTCAGGGTAATTAAATTACACAGTAAAGCATACGGACACAGACAATCTTACTGATGCACACAAATAGGCTCATTGACAGACACTCTCAATGACACACACAGACAAGCTCACTGTCACACACACACGCTCACTACAGACAAGCTCACTGATGCGCACACACTCTCCCTACAGACAAGCCCATTGACACACACATGCTCCCTACAGAAGAGCTAACTAACACACAGATTCACTACAGACAAGCTCACTGACACACACAAACTCACGAGCAGACGCTCACACACACAGAGGCTCCCTCACTAGCAGATGCGCGCGCGCGCACACACACACACACACAGATGCTCGCTCGCTCACTCACTAGCAGATGCACACACACAAAGGCAGACAGTCACTGACACTGAGGCAAACATCCACACATACAGAGACAGGCAGACAGTCACTGACACTGAGGCAAACATCCACACATACAGAGACAGGCAGACTGTCATACACACAGGCAGACCGTCACACACACACACGCATGCAGTCACATGCAGACAGTCACACACACAGTCACACACAGTCACACACAGACAGAGTCACACACACAGGCAGACAGAGTCACACACACAGGCAGACAGAGTCACACACACAGGCAGACAGTCACTCACAGGCAGACAGTCACTCACACGCAGACAGTCACACACACGCAGACAGTCACACACACGCAGACAGTCACACACACGCAGACAGTCACACACACGCAGACAGTCACACACACACAGGCAGTCACACACACACACGCAGGCAGTCACACACGCAGGCAGTCACACACACACACAGGCAGATAGTCACACACACACAGTGGCAGACAGTCACACACAGACAGTCACACACTCACACAGACAATCACACTTACCTCCACATCCCTTGGAGCTCCTGGAAGCAGGTTGTTGGGGAAGCAGGGACTCCTTCCTGCTTCCCATGCTGCAGTTAGCCAGGCTCCTGCCGCACCGCAAGCCCCGCCCCCGCCGCACGCTAAGCCCCACCCCCGCCGCACACTAGGCTTCGCCCCCGCCGCAAATTGATTTTTTTTTAATGATCCTGGCCGGCCATGTGTGAGCTGTGCCGGCCGCCTGGCTCCCCCTGCTCCATGGGACCCTGTGCGACCGCACAGCTCACACATTGCCGGCCGGGATCACAGGAGCCTAATCACTGATAAGGGCACACACACACACACACAGATGCTCGCTCGCTCACTCACTAGCAGATGCACACACACAAAGGCAGACAGTCACTGACACTGAGGCAAACATCCACACATACAGAGACAGGCAGACAGTCACTGACACTGAGGCAAACATCCACACATACAGAGACAGGCAGACTGTCATACACACAGGCAGACCGTCACACACACACACGCATGCAGTCACACGCAGACAGTCACACACAGACAGTCACACACAGTCACACACAGACAGAGTCACACACAGAGGCAGACAGTCACACACACAGAGGCAGGCAGTCACACACACACAGTCACACACACAGAGGCAGACAGTCACACAAACACAGTCACACACACAGAGGCAGACAGTCACACACAGACAGTCACACACTCACAGGCAGTCACACACACACAGTGACACACACAGAGGCAGACAGTCACACACTCACAGGCAGTCACACACACACAGGCAGTCACACACACACACAGACAATCACACTTACCTCCACATCCCTTGGAGCTCCTGGAAGCAGGTTGTTGGGGAAGCAGGGACTCCTTCCTGCTTCCCATGCTGCAGTTAGCCAGGCTCCTGCCGCACCGCAAGCCCCGCCCCCGCCGCACGCTAAGCCCCACCCCCGCCGCACACTAGGCTTCGCCCCCGCCGCAAATTGATTTTTTTTTAATGATCCTGGCCGGCCATGTGTGAGCTGTGCCGGCCGCCTGGCTCCCCCTGCTCCATGGGACCCTGTGCGACCGCACAGCTCACACATTGCCGGCCGGGATCACAGGAGCCTAATCACTGATAAGGGCTGTCAGCCCAGCCCCAGGTGCCGCGGCCAACCGGGAAATTTCCCGGTATCCCGGTGGGCCAGTACGGCCCTGGTTGCAAGTAAAGGGGAGGGCAGTGCGAGGTCACGCTCCCCGTCGGGATCCTCAGCCTCCAGGTTGTCGGTCTCAGCGGGGGGGCCTCTGCTGTCCTACCCAAAACATTTAAAGGCACAGTAAGGGCTATAGTAAGCCCAGATGATAATGTTATGGAAATGGGAGCTGAAATGCTCCAAACAAGTTCTCACTCTTCTGCACTACCACAGAGAATATGTCATAATGCCACAACATAGATGGCTGCCAGTCCAGATATTGTGTATTCCACTCCCAAGATGGCCACTGCCACCTCCAATATGGCTACTACCACATTTAAAGCAGCGATTTACAATCCCAATATACCACCTGAATTGGCAGAAGATATGTCACCGTCAGCTGGCATGATAATTCAACTCATTAAAGATTAGAGATTGATTTGAAAAACGACTTTAAAAAAGACTTTTGCGCATTATATGGAGCCATGGAGGGCAATAATCAGCGAACGGAAATAATAGAGAATAGATTGCACTCTCAAGAGCAATCTCACCTGGATCTGGTTGAAACTGTAAAAGAGCTCCAAAAGCAAGTGCACCAACAAGCGGAAAAGTTAGCGAACGCTGAGGATAGAAGTAGGCGTAATTACCTAAGGATCATGGGGATTCCTTATAAAATCGATTCTCTGGAATTACAAAGTTATTTCCAGACAATGGTGAAGTCAGCTCTACCAACTGCTAAAAATACGGATTTACTACTGGACCGCATTCATAGATTGCCCAAACCCGGCAATGCACCTGCGGCTGCACCCAAAGATGTGATAGTGAGATTTCACTACTACCACATTAAAGAGGAATTTCTTGGTGCAGTACCCACGTCAGGCCTCACGAGAGACTACAGCGGCATGAAGGTCTTCCAAGACTTCTCTGCTCAAACAATGAGGCGACGCAGGGAATTTCAACTTTTCACTGCGGAGCTAAGACGAAGAGGGATAAGATATAGATGGGGATTCACGGTTAAAGTCCTTTTCCTCATAGATGGTCGGAATTTAATAATCAAGTCGCCTGAGGAAGGAATGGAGCTCATCAATTCCATGAATAGATGTCAGGTTTCGTCTCATAGACTCTCGCCATCTACTCCTATGCAGGCCAGCAAGAGAAGCAAATCGGACACTTCCTGAGATTCCAGCTCATAGAGCTACAGTCTTCATTTTCCACGGTCGTAAGTTGTTCGACGCTTCAAGTTGAGATGTTCTTCCTATATTCACAAAGGCATTTTATTTATTTATTTTTAGACTTTTATTTTCATGATTTTTTTCTCTCTATTGATTTTTATGGTATGGTTCTGAGAAAACTTTATCTCTGAAACAGACTATCGAGTCCTGCTCCAGTCCGGAGATTTATCGGGATTACTTTGAATCTTGACTTGTTTCTCCTTTTTATGACAGACTTTTGATTTTGCACACCAACGGTTATTTGATATGAGCCTCTACGGTTTATTTCAGAAATCGATTCGATTACTTAAAACTTTCTAAATTTATACAATCAAAATTGTTTTTTTATATAATTTCATATTTATTTAATTTTATTATTATTTTTTATTGTTTTGTGCTTTTCGTACTTTAAAATGTCATAATAAAAAAGTTGCTCTTTGTTTTGTTTTTTACTATTTATATTGGCTCCCCTCGTACCCAGTAGCCTTCTCTCCCCCTAACCTGTGCCTAACACCTTGAGATGGATAAACTTTTTTTGTTCTCCCTCATGGCCCTCTTTCACTGTTTTTTTTTCTCCCCTGATAGGGGTATATACCCAAGTTTTTTGTACCCCTTTTTTATTTGTATTTTTCTATATTTTTTGTCCATCCATTCTTTAAAGTTTGGTAGAAACGTTTCCAGACCACGAACCACTGAAATGCTTCATACAAAAATGCATACTACGTGGCATCAGCAACTTGCAAAAATCTGTTTATTCACTATTCCTGTACACACATGTACACAGCTTGAGTTTGTATTGACAGTATTGTTGGACCTGCATGTTTCTCTCTTGGAAGGCGGTTGCTTGGACTCTCACAAAGTTGAATGTTCTTTTACCCTTTACCAGGTATTGCTATTCCATAAACCATGGTTTTAAAATATATGTCATTTATTGTGAGAGGCCTGAACACCGCCCACAAGAGACGATTAATTTTCAAAGAAGCAAAATCCAACAAATCAGAGATGTAATCTGTGAACAGGAAACACATTTTAAAGATGATAAAGACCATAAGATTATGTCAAAGCTTTTCCCAGTCCAATACCATTGCACTTATAAAACCAAGTCTAGAGGTACATCAACTTTCTTTCACAGGAATGTAGCATGTTTGACAAACAAAGTAATAACGGATGATGACGGGAGGTATTTAATATGGAAAGGATCACTCAATACTATTGAATATACTATTGTGAACATGTATTTTCCAAACACCGGTCAGTTGCAGTTTTTTAGGAAATTGATGGACTTAGTGAATGAGAATGTGAGAGGCAGCTTGCTAATGTGTGGCGACACAAATTTTATTCATGGATGGAGAATTGGATAACGCTAGGGAAGAACGTGATCAACAGCATAGAGGGGACAGCGACAGATTAGCGTACAAATGCTCCAATTACATGATTGAATGTGGCTTATACGACTCCTGAAGACTGATGCATGAGAATGAAAGAGATTTTATGTATTATTCTGTCTCTAAAAATATGTATTCCAGGCTGGACCGGTTTATGGTCCAGGGTGCTTTAATCCCACACATCTTGAAATCTTATATCTTAGACATCAACTGGTCCGACCATGCTCCAATCATAATGCATATTGCCGAAATTGTTTCATCAGCCCCAAACAGAACCTGAAGATTAGGCGATTATTTGTTAAATGATGTTGTGAACAGGTCATTGACGGAGAAAGCTTTGAGTGATTATTTTTCGGAAAATGCCTCACCCGAGGTTCCTGGCGAGGTGACTTGGAATGCGCATAAGGCTGTGTTAAGAGGTCATTTTATTTCTAGAGCGTCTCACCTGAAGAGAATTAATAGCAATAATTTAAGAACATTGGAAAAAGAATTGTACAATTTGAACCAGGCTAATAAATTTGGTCCATCGTCCTCCCTATCAGCAATGATAGGTGGAATTAAGGCTAAAATTAACAAAATTAATTTAGATCGTACATCTCTCATGGTGAGACGTCTCAGGAAAACATTTTACTTAAAAGGCAACAGGGCCTCAACTCTTTTGGCATCCAAACTCCGGCATGTGAATGCCCAATCAAAAATAGCGCATTTACTTGATGATCAGGGGCGAAAAGTGTTTCATCCTACTAAAATCAGTGACATGTTTGCAGAGTATTATAGTAAACTTTATAATTTAGAATGTAATTCAGACCTTCCCCAGCCTTCTGCAACAATAATTGATAAATTCTTAGACAGAGTGACATTGCATCGGCTGTCTCCAGGACATTCAGAAAGCTTAGAATGTGAAATATCAGTAGAAGAGATAGCTGAGGCGATCAAACTTATGCCATCTGGAAAAGCCCCTGGTCCCGATGGATTCACTATTTTATATTATAAAACTTTTCCAGAAATGTTAATTCCCCATGACTAAAATGTTCAATTCCTATAAGTCCGGGGGAAAGATGCCGGAGGAGTCCTTGTGCGCACGAATAGTCACCTTGCCAAAACCGGGAAAAACTCCTAATAGATGCCCTAACTTTAAGCCCATTTCTCTGATTCAAAGATTTATTCTAAAAGTTCTCGCAAATAGATTAACCAAAATAATCCCATTGCTAATTAATAAGGATCAAGTGGTTTTGTACAGGATAGACAGGCGCCAGGCGTAACTAGAAGATTCATAAACTTGACCGCGTCTATCTTTAGACGCAGAGAAGGCGTTTGATAGGATACATTGGGTATATTTATGGAGAACGTTAGACAGGTTCAACATACCATCATCCTTTATCACAGCAATTAAGGCGCTATATTGCGCACCTTCCGCCCATGTCTCAGCTTCTGGCTTCACATCCAAAACTTTCTCTCTAACTGATAAGGGAATCTTTTAGGCAAACCAATAAGTTTGAATGACTATCTGTTCCTGACCAAATTAGAGATGTTTAAATTGCGTATACGCAGAAGTAAATTCACACTGACACACGAGTTCAGGTTAAAAGAACTTCGAGAAAATTTATTGGCATCTGTTAAAAAGCGGGCTCGCAGACCCTTTTAAAGGCAAAATTACATCATTGAAATTAATCTAGATATCAGCAAATAAACATTGTCAATTGGCTAAGGTGTAAAGTGGTTAATTAAATGCCCTCCCTGTTGGGTGTTACATCTTATGTCATAGCTGACATCATGACGAGCTCCTACAGGTTTCAGCACCATCTTGCTGGCACGAGGGAGCTCACTCGATGGGAGGGGGCTTTTGGCAGTTGTCCATAATGAGCAACTGGTACATTAGTCGTTCAAGGTTAGTATCCTCAAGGCCTTTTTAGCAATTATACATTCTATTAAGACTATCTGCTACAATGTCTCATTTAACAGGATTCTAGCATTTCCTGCTGACATGCCATTTCTATGAACAAAGCAATCTTGTAAGATTTAAACTATGATGCCTGAGAAATGAATATAAGAGTATAGTATTAAAGGGGCCCAGTAAAGGTATATTTTATAAGGGGCCTAATAATTCTACAACAGTCCCCCCTATAGAGTGTTAATTACTAAAAAGGATAAACTTTATTTGTTAGTATCAGAAGATTTGTTAGCCCAAAGACACATAAAACCCCCATGTCTGCTAATTTGGTGTTAATGCAAAGTGCAAGTCTATCCCTAATCTGACCCTAATAGGCTGCAGCTCATCCGTCAGTACGGCTCTCGAACACTTCACTCCACGGGTATCCCGCGGTGGCTTGCCCACCACTTCTCCACACGGTAGACTAACCCATACAGACAGAAGCTGTCCCTTAGCTGTCCCTTCCTAGAATTTCTGCACTTCATCGTCATAGGGAAGAGTTTGTAGCGGAATGCAGGGCGATGTGAGATCTTGATCACCAATTTCCAGATGAGTAAAGGTTGGTGTCGTTTGGTCTACAGTCTTCTGTAGGAATTTTCTGAGGCATGGGAGGACACAACAAACGAGAAGAGCGAGAATAAAAAGAAAAATTAGTAGAGCCATACCAATATGAACTAAAGTTTTTTGCCAACCAGCCATCCAACCAAACAATTTTTCCCAGGGATCTGTCACCCCAGAATTCCTTTTCAACTCTTCTGAGAGCTTATTTAATTTTTCTATGGCCAGGGTGACCTTACCATTAGGGCCTGTGTTTTCTGGAATGTAAGTGCAACAAGTCATGGTGTCGGGTAGTATTTTACATACACCCCCCTTCTCGGCTAAAATCATGTCTAAGGCCAGTCTGTTCTGGAAGGTCAGGTTTGGGATGTGGCTTGTAGTTGTTCGGCTAATCCCTGGAGGGCATCCCTGGTATAGTTAACAAAGCGCTGTTGGTTGTAATAGATATAATTTATCCAGTTAAGGTTCTTATTGGCAGTGACTATAGTGAAGAGTGATTCAAAACCCACTGCAACTTCATCTCTGGCTTTAAATTCATTAGGTACCCCCCTAGGTACCCCAATGGCATCTATGTAAACATGTGGGTCAAAACTGCCTTTTACTGGGGTTTCTCGCTTGGCTCTGGCTGGTATATGTGGTGGGCCGGGTGTGTCAGTATGATTATCGGAAATAATGTGTATAGGCATAATGACTTTAGCTAGGGCACACTCACCCCACCATTCAATCTCCAGTCTAGATCTTATCAGTAGATCCCCACATAACCAGTAAATATCCCCCAGTGACCTGGTATGATGCTGTAGCAGGTGTTTAGAGACAGTTCTGTAGGTGGCACAATAACCTTTTGAAAAGTTACCCACAAATTTACCAGTTTCGTCATAGTTGGTATAGCAAGTATAATTACCTTTGTAAATTGTAACTCCGTCAGGGGGTTTGACATTTCCAACTAAGAGAGGGTATTCTGCTGTCCATGCTTTGCAGAGGGACTGGTTGGAACCATAATTGAAGGCAAAAAGACTTAGAAAACATGTTTCTATTTCTAAAGGGATAGTTAAAGGGATGGTGCCAAGATGGGGACGGGCACCTCCACATACATAACAGGCGGTTTTATTGTGCTTATTGGCATTATATCTCATCCATTCTAACCACAAATTTATATCATTAAAGCCTGTTTCAGCAGCCATAGTATCTTCAAAAGTAGGGTTAGCAATGGCCATCATGTCCTTAACCCCTTAAGGACACATGACATGTGTGACATGTCATGACTCCCTTTTATTCCAGAAGTTTAGTCCTTAAGGGGTTAAAGGACTGGATATGTGGTTTCAGCGGATTTGGGACCATATGTTCATCCCCTTGCCACTCTGGAGAGTGACACATGTCTTTGAGGTAGAAATGGCCTAGTTTATTATAGGAGCCTCTTCTCCAATACATTCCCATCACATATTGATCGGCATCCTCTGGGCCAGGATGTTCAATATTTAACATTAATTTCATAGGTGTACCTCCTCCAGGCTTTCTTAAAGTCATTCTTTGAAGGAGGGATCTACCATTATCATCTACTTTTGATAAAGCACTTTTAGGTTTGTAACCCCAGGCAGGCCCGGCATTCCATCCCGCCGCCCCCCAATGGTTACAGTTGTGCCCCCACTGTTTGTCAACTACACAAACATAGGGGTCTTTTGCTTGTGGTATATCTTTATAAATGGCTTGGATATGTGATTTAGGGAATGGGCAGTCTACAATATCACAGTAATCAAAGGTAAAGGTGGCTACACGGGTACATGATGAATTATACCAGAAGGTGTACCCACTAGCATCTTTGGTAATGGCCACCTGCTGGGCTTTAAGAAGGCCAATCAAGGGGATTAGGTACCAGAAGTACATGGTTGTGCGGAATTAGCTTCCTCTGGAGCGGATGTCTTTTTGCAATGGGAGGCGTGAATCCAATGTGGCCTACAAGCCTGGAATGGTCCCTCAAATCTTGGTTCCAGAGTGTGTTTTCGCACAAATTTCTTGACTAGGACCCAATCACCAGGGAGCAGACTGTGGTTGCCTGTGTCAGAATCAGGATCTGGAATTGAAGAGAAAACTTGGGCATGGATTTTGTTTAAGGCACTTGCAAGTTCAGTCACATAATCTACTAAAACATCAGTCTGAAGCTGCAGTTGTTGGGGAACATAGCAACCTAGTCTGGGTGCAGTACCAAATAGAATCTCATAAGGGGACAATGAGGGCTTTCCCCTGTGTGTATGTCTGACACTGAACAGGGCTATTGACAGGCTTTCTGGCCAGGGCATTTTTGTTTCTTGTGACATTTTTAACATTCTAGTTTTCAAGGTACCATTCATACGCTCCACCTTACCACTACTCTGTGGGTGGTAAGGGGTGTGAAAAGCAAGAGTAACTCCTAGAGCAGTCCAAATTTCTTTGGTAACTGATGCTGTGAAGGCCGGACCTTGGTCACTTTCAATGACTTCCGGCAATCCAAATATACACACAATTTCTGTAAGTAGACGTCGTGCTGTTGTTTTGGCGGTAATGTTAATCACTGGGTAGGCTTCTGGCCAGCCTGAGAACATGTCCACTATTACTAGTGCATATTCATAGTTGCCGCTCTTTGGCATCTGGATATGATCTATCTGTATTCTTTGGAATGGGTACATGGGCTTGGCCAGGTGCTTCAAGGGGACTTTAGCTGTTTTCCCAGGATTACATTTAGCACAGATGACACATGCTTTGCAGTAATTATTGATTAGCGTGGTAATTCCAGGAGCTTCATAGTACTTCTGTACAAGGGCATTCATCAGATCTTTTGATAAGTGTGCAGGGCCATGTGCCCATTGAGCAACTGCTGGGTACAAACTTTTAGGGAGACAGAATCTGAGGTTGTTGTAATACACTCCATCTTTTAGAACAGCCCCTTTCTGTTTCCATTTTTGTATTTCCTCGGGGGCTACTGTAGCTTGTTGTTCTCGTAAGATCTTTAGGTCAGTTGGAAGAGTCTGCAAAGTGAATATTGGAGTTTCTTCATTTATAGGAGTTTCTTTATTTCCGGACACTCTTCTTTCCACTTCCTGTGGTCCTCTTGCAGCTTGTTTTGCAGCTTGATCAGCTAGATGGTTGCCCTTTGCTTCATCCGAGTCCAACTTCCCATGTGCTTTTATCTTTAAAACAGCCACTTCTTCTGGAAGTAGGAGGGCATCCATCAGCTCCTTGATTGCAAAACTGTGCTTGACTGGTGTACCGGCAGTAGTAAGAAATCCTCTTGTTTTCCAAATCAGTCCGAAGTCATGAGCCACGCCCAGTGCATATCTTGAATCTGTGTAGATATTGGCGCGCTTTCCTTCAGAAATCTTGCATGCTGAGGTTAGAGCTTGTAATTCAGCTTCTTGTGCAGACTTTGTTGATGGTAGTGATGATGACTCAATAATTTCATCTGCTGTGGTCATGGCATATCCTGTATGATATTTTCCTTCTTCATCAGCATATCTGGAGCCGTCCACAAACAGGGTGATGTCAGGATCTGTTAGTGGATCCTCATGCACGGTTGGTAGGTGTGTGGTTTCCATTTTCATCTGTTCAAAGCAGTCATGGGGGGTTTCTGGATCATAGTCATGCTGTATGACCAGGTCTTCAAATTCTTCTTCCAGAAAGTAACGTGGCCATGCTCTTACAGGTTCACGTTCAGTTGGTGCACCTATTTCTTGAAGTTGTGAATCATCCATGGTGGCCCATAATTTTGCCATGGGCCCAAGATCACCCCATGACTTAGTCTTTGACTTGGTTACAGGGACGTGTGGAATGGCTGTGTCCCAATGATGGTACAGATGTTTAAGTTCATGTGGCAGTTGGACTAAAGTAATGCTGTTACCTTCAGTATCATAGTAGAAGTCCTGTAAGGTGAATGTTATCTCAACCAATTGAAAAAGTTCATCTTCATAGCGAGGGTCAGGGTTGATGGTTGGTTTGTACCACATGGTGCAAAAAGCATATTCAGGCCCGTCACAGGGAGGCAAATTGGGGAGCAGTTTTGCCAGGGTGTGTGTAAGGAGTAGGACATATCCTTCATCCATGATGAATCCATAATAGGTACCCCCCTCAGGGAGTGGCAGAAGAGTGGACGGGTTTAAAACCTGGCATCTTTGGAGGGTGACATTGTCAGGTAATAGGAGGCGACACTGGAGTCGAAGGTGTCTGGCAGCTGTGACATGTTTGATTTGGACCTGGTTAATTATTGCAGAAATGTCATGCGGAGCCAAAACAGTAAGAGGGTGTCCAAGAACCAGGTCCCCAGTACATTCAATAAGTTCGTGAGCTGCAAAGACAGCATGAAGGCAGGAAGGGGTGCCTCTGGCTACGATATCCAGTTGATAGGAGAAGAATCCAATAGGCCTCTGACGTCCGCCAGGACCATGTGGTTGAGTGAGGACGCCTGTAGCATGGCCTTGTCTTTCAGACACAAACAATTTGAAAGGTTTGTCATAATTTGGTAGGCCAAGAGCAGGGGCAGAGGCAATTGCTCGCTGAAGAGTATAGAAGTTGTCAAGTGCTTCAGGTGACAGGCAGAAGGGGTCTGATTTGAGAGCATCATACAAGGGTTGCATGAGTAGAGAGGCCTCAGGGATCCAGGCTCTGCAGTATGAGATGAGGCCTAGGAAAGCATGTAGGGACTTCGTGCTCTTTGGAGGTGGAATGGCCAACACTGCTCTGACACGATCACGTGTGAGGTGTCTGGTGCCATGTGACAGGCAGTGGCCTAGGAAGATTACAGTAGGCTGGCAGAATTGAAGTTTGATGAGAGACGCCTTACATCCTTGATCTGCAAGATAACAGAGGAGATCCAGAGAGCACTTATCTGTTGTGGGGAGATCATCTCCACAAAGGAGCAGGTCATCTACATATTGGAGTAGGACAACCTCCGGATGGTCAGACTGCCAGGGGTCAAGAATTATACTCATTGCTTTTGCAAACTGGCTCGGGGAATTCTGTGCCCCTTGGGGCATAACAGTCCATGTATATTGTTGTTTTTCATGTGTGAAGGCAAACAGGTATTGACAGCTTGGTTCTAGGGGAACACTGAAGAATGCATTGGCCAGGTCAATCACTGTGAAGTATCTGGCAGAAGGTGGAACGCCAGAGAGGAGTGTGTGCGGATTTGGCACAATTGGGGTGTCCAGGACTGTTGCCTCATTTACTGCTCTGAGGTCCTGGACCATTCGGTACTTCTCTGGTTCACCCTTGGGTGTCTTCTTTTTCCACAGGAAACAAAGGAGTATTACATGGAGATTCACATTTAACAAGAGCCCCTTTCTCCAGTAGTGCTTGGACTTGCTTGGTAATGGCTGCCGCTTGGGCAGGTTTCAATGGGTATTGGGACTTTCTTGGTAGCTTTGCCCCTGGAATGAGTTTGACCACCACTGGTGGGACTTTAAGATGGCCTATATCCTCTGGGCCTGAGGACCACAAAGTCTTAGGGACATTGTTCATTAGAGATTCAGGAAAATTGTCCCTCATGTCCTCTGCATAACCATGGGGAGTTTCTAGATGAAGCATCAGAGGTAAGGAACACAAGGCTGAGGTATCTGAATCAGACAGGGCCGAAGATAATTCCACTTGGCCATCAGGTGTGAAAGTGATTGATGCCTGCAGGCGGGAAAGTACATCAGCACCTAACAGGTTAATGGGACATGTGGATGACACCACAAAACGGGCAAGCAGACTAGGACAGCTGCCAACCCGCAAAGGAGTAGTTAATGGGCTTTGTCTTGGAAGACCATCCACTCCCACACAGGAGACATCAATATTGGACAGAAATGAAGAATCAGGCAGGTCTTGTTCTCGCAGAACACTACGGGCTGCACCTGTATCAACAAGGAATGTGGTGGGGTGGCCTTCAATGGGTAAAGTAACAGTGGCTAATGGCCTCCCTTGTTCCCCTGCAGATACTGCCATAACAGGGGTTAATGATACAGACTTGCCAATATCCTAGTCTTCTTGGGCTGAATCAGGTGAAGGAGGTGCTGGGGCCTTTATGGCAGATTTAGGCCTGTTAGATCTTTGGGGTTTAAGGGGTGCAGGGCAATCACTCCTAAAATGGCCCTTTTCCCCACAGTTGAAGCAGATTCCATCTGCAGGCTTAGTGCCTTTGGGGATTGGTGGACGTGACACCATAAGGGGAGTGGGATGGGGTCTCCTTGGAACCTGTGCAGCTTCTAAGCCCCTGGCAACTAGGAGCAGCTTATCAAGGGGAACCACTCTATACTCAGGGCGGGCAGCAATAATACCCTTACGTATAGAGTCCTTGATGCCTAGGACAAAGGCACCGGAAAGCATCTGAGCGTGTATTTTGTTACTGAGTTCAAACCCTAGGTCAGTGAACACTTGAAAAAGTCTAGCATGAAATATTTCTACAGATTCACCTTTTTCCTGGACAGTAAGGCCTGCTGCTAAATCTGCAAGTTTGTCTTTAGCCCAGGTCCTCAGTTGGTCAGAGAACTCAATACCAGACAAATAATCTGTGTCACTGACTAACCAATTAGTACAGAGGTGGCGGGCAATGCTAGGCCAGTAGGCATCCCCAGCTTTAATGGCACAAAGGCTCAGTAAGTCTCGCCAAGCGGCGGAATAAGTTTGCTGGATCTGAACTATTGCTCTGTAGAAGGGCATGGGCTGTTTTTCGGGGTCAGGGAGCGATTTCATCAGTGTACTGGCTTGTGTTGGGTTAAAGGTGACATACATTACAGGGGCCTCGCCTCCCTGAAGCCTGCGGCAAAAGGGGTCATTTAAAGAACGCCGGGCTGATTGGGGCGAAGCTTCCCTGGCGTCCGGTGGCACCTGGTAGCCATGTGTGCTAACCGAGTCAGATTCATCTGCTTGTGTCACCTGGGGGCGCACTACTTGGGGTGTCAAGGCTGGGGGCAGAAGTGGCACTCCTCCGGCTGGGGCTGCCGGTGTACTAAGAGTTGGTGGAAGCAGATCATCCGGAAGGACCGGCATAAGAGGTGCTGTGTTACTGGGGGACGCCATATTGGAGGCGTGGAAGGAAGTGACGTTCAGTGAGGAAGTGGCGGCCATGTTGGATGTGGGCATAACAAGGGCAGATGTAAGAGGGGCTGGTTGCGTGACTACGGGAGGCACAGGGGAAGTGGGTGTATAGGGCGGAAGTGACGGATAAGGATATGAGAGGGGCCAAGACAGTTGGGTGGAGTAGGCGTAGGGCGGTGGTGACGAGTAGGGACTAGGAAGGGCGGAAGGATACAGAGGATACGGACATGAGGACACGGAAGGGGAGGGATGAGAAGCGGGTGGAGTAGGAGGGGAAGAGGGTGAAGTAGGCGGGGCTGGAGGAGTAGGAGGAGGAGAAGGTGGGACAGGGGAAGTAGGGGAGACAAAAGGAGGAGAGAGAGGCAAAGGGGATGGGTCAGTGGGAGGAGGAGTGGAAAACGGACAGGCACGAGGGTGTGTCATGTTGGAGGGGTGGAATGGGCTGGAGGGAGATGGACGGGGTGAAGGGTTGGATGAGGATGATGGGAGTTGCAGGACTGATGGTGGGGAAAATATGGATCCATCAGCATTCAGGACTGGGTAAACGGGGGCAGTGGCAGAGAGGGGACTAGGAGCGGGAGCTATGGTCAGTTGCTTTTCAATCATGGCTGAAGTGATGCTGGGAGGGGTCACCTCGTGTGCGCCATAATTGAGCGCCGGCTGGGAGAGCCTCCCTGTAACAAAGTTTTTATAGTACACAAACAGTTTTACACCTTTATGATCAACCTCTTCCTCAATCCATCCCTCTTGCTGAATAGCCTTTGCCACCCAGTACCAAGCCTCAGCTGTTCGGACTAAATCATGATCTGAAAGCTTTACCTTCTTTTCTGTCAGTAACTTACGCCAGCTCTCTGGCTGCAATCTACCGCACGGAGGTACGGCAATTCCACAGACTTTAGCAATCTTATCAACCTTCTTAACCATCTCTTCACCTTCTCTATCTTCTACCAAATCACATGCGAACCACCCCTTACTGGGTTTTCCTAATTTCTGTCCCATACCCTCTATATAAGGCGAGAGAGAGAAAGAGAGAGAGAGAGATATATAAATGGAAGAGAATGTCTACAATGCTCGACTGCTACGCAAGAATAAATTCCAGCGTACGTCTTCCCAAAACGTAGACTAGTCACTGATTCCGCCTACCCAAGGTAGCCGCGGATTGGAGCGAGGCGAGAAGTGTGTGACCAATCACTTCTCTCAGAACAGAGAAATAGGAGGGGAAAGTGTAAACGATACAGAGAGTAAGATGAAAGTAAATACAGGAACCAGTGTGACAGACAATGAAAACAATATTCAAGTGTAAATACAGTACATGCATCACAGTGCAAATAAGTTCAACAGTTCAAACAGGGTTAGCAAAAATCCCTTTCCTTACACGTGTGGCAAAAGCCACCTAACTCAATCCCGTAGTACACCTGCAGACCCACCCGCAAGTACCACTACCACGTGGTGATGGAGACCGCAATACCAGCCTGAATCCACCTGCCACAAAAGTTAAACTGGAACACCCAGCGTCAGCGCTCGAGGCTGCAGTGTTCCACCTCCCTGCACACAACAAGCAGAGTAAAGTGGTGTCCAATGAGGCTAGCAGTCAAAGTGACACTTATGGGAAACCCCCAGGAGGCAGTGAGTCTACACCCCTCCACAGATTCCCCCCTCTTTTTCCTTACTGCCGTAGCTACTCTGCACCTAAAAGAGGAAAACAGGTAAACAGAAGAACCCCAGGAAAACTTCCACAGATCCACCCCCCTTTTCCTTACTACCACAGCCACGTGGTACCTAAAAGGGGTAAACAGGCAAATAAGCTAATAAACTACCCGGGCACTAGAATAAGGACAAATCAATAAGAGCACACCCAGGTAACAGTCAGTATGTGCAGGTAAAGTAGGTATCAACAAGTAAGGTGTGGGGTCTCTGGGCAAGATATTACCTGTCTTTGATGACCTCTTGGCAGCCAATCACAGACGCTGGGGCAGGTCAATCACAGGGGCTGGATTATACCGGGCAGGTGCTGCAGCAGGCTCAACCGTGTATTCAGAGGTGATCAATCTCCTTCCTTCCCCCAGGATTCATCCACCTCACGTCTTCTCGGACGGCTGCCCTAGCAGGGCATAACCCAGGCCACACAAAGCAATCTTGTAAAATTTAAACTATGAGGCCTGAGAAATGAATATAAGAGTATAGTATTAAAGGGGCCCAGTAAAGGTATATTTTATAAGGGGCCTAATAATTCTACAACATAACCAATGGGACAAGACAGGGATGCCTTTTATCTCCAATTTTATTTATTTTAGCGATAGAACCCCTGGCCGAACTAATTAGAACGACCCCACAAATTGTAGGAATTGCTATTAAAGAATCCATTCACAAAATTGGCCTGTTTGCAGACGATATAATCCTAGCTGTCAAAAACCCAAAAGAATCTTTGAGACACCTCAAGGACATTTTAACTCAATTTGGCGAGATATCGTACTACAAATTAAACGAGTTTAAGACTCAGGCCCTTCCGTTTCATTTAAATAATTTGAAAACCACTGTCCTTAAGAAATCATATTTATTTGATTGGATAACTGACTATAGGAGAACTGACTATATGGAATATCTTGGCATTAATTTATGCAAAAATGTGGTCAATATGCACAATCACAACTTGAGGAAAGGATGGTCGGACTTACAGAAAGATATGGAGAGATGGGGTGGGATGGAGTTCTCATGGCTGGGGAGGGTCCCATCTATTAAAATGACGATACTTCCAAAAATGTTATTTTTTTTAAGACCATTCGTCTGTCCATCCCATTATCATTTTTTAATAAAGTTCACTCGACAATGCTGAAGTTCATCTGGGGGAACAAGCCTATCCGAGTAAGGCTCACTTCCCTGCAGCACCATAAATCGAATGGCGGTCTCGGTGTCCCCGATATCCGCAAATATTATTTTGCCACTAACGCTGCAGTGGTTGTGAGCTTTAATAACCAGGTTGATAAACCCAGATGGATGGAAATAGAAGAATCGAAAATGTTACCGGTTAGATTGTCAGAATTACCTTGGTTAAATTCTAAGAAAAGACCTGGAATGACAAAAAAATACCAAGACTACGCTTAAGGCCTGGGACATTGTTTTTAAAAATGACCATTCTCACAGTTTATATAGAGCAATGCCTATTGAGTTATTGAAAGATTTTATACCATCCTTAAAAATAGAACTGTTGAAGGATTGCTCTCTAACTAATCTTGAAAAAAAAAATTATGGCAATGCTATTCTTTCTTTGGAAAAATTGAAGCTTAAGTATGGATTAACAAATGTATGTGAACTGGAATGTATGCTAATCATTGACAAATTGAAAGAACTATACCAGGTACCTAAAACAGAAAAAACTATAAATCACTTGAGATAGCTCCATTAGAGAAAGTTTTTTTTATACAGCCCTGCTAGTATAGGTATGATATCCTTATGTTATTTGTTTTAGAATGCCAAGCCCTTAGTTAAATTAAAACATATGTTGTCATGGGAGACGGAGTTGGGTGCCCAGTACGATTTAGAAGAATGGTATGGTGTTTTTAAAGCTTTAAAAGGTATTTTGTATTGCACCGACCATTTTGAAATCATTATAAATTTTAATATCGCTGGTACCTGGCGCTGTCTAGATTGCACAACATGAACAATATGTATTCTGACCGGTGTTGGAGAGACTGTAGGGGTGTGGGCAATATGGCCCACATCTGGTGGTTCTGCCAACCAAATTAACTAAATATTGGAAAATGATTCATGATCTAATTATTAAAGTGGACAGAACCATTAGCATTTTAACTTCTGAACTAGCCTTTAAAAAAAAAAAAAAAAAACTCCCGGAGTCCGTTAATAGATCAGATAAAATAATCATAGGCCACATTCTGATCGCTGCTACATCCTGTTTACCTAGACATTGGAAGTCCCAAAATGTGCCATCTCTCAGAGAAGTTTTTAATTTGATTCTAGAAAACAAGGCACACAATTTATCGCATGGAGCTAATATGCATGGTTTCCCAATATTGAAATATAATTGGGATAAATGGGAAGAAAAAATCAAAACAGTTTATGGTCTATGATTTATTTATTGTTAAAGTGCATTGATGTACAAAATTTTTGCCATATACATTGTTATGCCTATTTCAATGATGGATGGATACCTCTTTCCATTTCCAAGTTCCCCTTCCTTTCCTACCTGGAATCTTGTTTTCTTAAAAAATTGTAGATTATGCTAGCTTTAGTGTACCTATAATCTTAATTTTATTAATGACAGGAGGCGAGTATTTGCTTAAGTCTCTCTTTACTAGAACTCCACAGCAGCACAGAAAAAACAACCAATCAGAAAAAAGTTAGGTACTATAAAACTCCCCTCCCCATGCATCATTTCCTCTTTCAAGCTGCGACAAAACAGAATAAAAGGCAGAAAACATAATGGGGAAGAAACGAAGTCCTAGATACGATGAATACAACGATGTCCACCACCCGAGAAGAACTGTCAAACCAGATAGTGATGGACTGTAAACTGAAACGAGAGAAAAAACAGAATCGACAGGTTGATTATCCAATGAAAGGCACTCTGAATAAACATGTGTCCACCCAATGAAGCAACCAAAATTACCTTAAAATGTAGATATCCCAACCCTACTTATGAAAGAAAAGACATAAGAGCATGCAACAGGTAGCAGAGACAACAAGCAGAGTTGCATACGTACCTAATTAAACCAAACTATAAACATAGAACAAGGGAGGGATAAAAATGGGTGGGAAATACTCGCCTCCTGTCATTAATAAAATTAAGATTATAGGTACACTAAAGCTAGCATAATCTACAATTTTATAACATGACAGGAGGCTTCGTATTTGCTGTTTCAACGCTCAGATCACCAATCCAACGCTGGTTGTGTCGCTGGTACCTATTCCAGGAGATAGCAGAGTAATCCTAATTGTACTCACCAACTGCGAAAAACGACAGTAGACGGATCAATGAAGATGTCAGCCGATGAAGCATCTCAAAACACAGAAAAAACACCATCCGCTGATAGATCCAACAAACTTGGTGTTGTCACCCGCTTTCTAGTGGTTGGGACCTGAGCTTGCAAGCTGACCTATCAGCTATTTTCCTGTAGTTGTAAAATAACGAAGGCCTTTTGCGGACGCAAGGCCGCGAGAAGAAACTGCCACCATGTCTCAACTCTTGATCTGTAGGGTGGTTCCTCCAATCGTGTCAGGGTCATCCGGCGACGCGGTCTTGCAGGTAGATCCCGAATCGCAAGGAATGCGTCTAAGTCCACCACCAAGACGTAATATAACCGAGTATGATCCTTCGTTCTCTCCTGGCCTACCTGGTGAGATGTCTCATCCGAGAATAAATCTGTAGTGCCTGTCAACAGTGTTGTCAACTAGCCATATCCTAAGTGATTCCGACATTCCAAATGGACTGTGTAATCCTCGGACCCTGTAGAGAAAAGATTCCAAAAGGACGTCCAGTCATGGTTCCGAACTGAACTTGTGTGGAGGAACAGTGGTCGACTATTTTCTGGAATAGTGAATCCCAGAAATATCCAAAGGGATGGAGAGTGCAAACCGGAGTGCAGATTTCCATCCAGGTATGTCCTCGCCTAAGAGTGAAAGGTGTCTGTGTAGGAGTCGGGGTACCCCAGGTACTCTCACAAGGTCTCGTAGGTCTCCTCGACGGTAGTTAAAGAGTAGGTTAGCGTGAATCAAAAAACAGAATGGCTCCCGCGAAATAGCTAATAGACGGAGGACCCACCAACTCCGAATCCTGTTCACCAGGTATGCGTTCCGAGGAGATGGGGCCGCCCTGCCCCCTTCTCCCAAGATCGTAATGACCAGGGAACTCGAGACAACCGGGATGTCCGGTCTTACCATGTGAACCATGTGTACGGTTACCTAGAGACCGGAGAACAGGCCTTCCTTAATCTAGGTACCCGAGCAATGCAGTGTCCTTTCGCTCCATGAAGGTTTCCGTAGCTCCTGTCATCTTGATATGGGAGAAACGGTCTGTGCGGTTGGTCCGCAATAGTCTGGATATCCAAAACAGAAAGCAGATTTCT
The DNA here is from genome assembly GCF_036172605.1 of Pelobates fuscus. NCBI lineage: Eukaryota > Metazoa > Chordata > Amphibia > Anura > Pelobatidae > Pelobates > Pelobates fuscus. The sequence continues at coordinate 94,196,292 of NC_086317.1, read as the reverse complement.
GATTTAAAGGTGCAGAAAAATACCAAAAACCTGCACTCTCGTAATACCTGAGGCCATCCGTTAGCCGTACTATCTCCAGGAGTGTGTGTACCTAAGTGATCCGGACCCAGTAGAGCCCTTACAGGAGATAGAATAGAGGGATCCAGACTAAAATTTATATCTTGTATGACTAGGCAGTCCTCTATAACGAAATCAGTAGTACGGGCGTCAGATCCAGTTGAATGCAGGAGGGACGCCCCTCTATGTAGTCATCGATGTCTTGCACAGGTACAAGCCTGTGAGATGAGCGAATGGCAGGCCCTGTAGAGTGTCGAGTGTATGAGAGAGCCGCGTTCTCTTCTAATGTGATCGACTAACGTGATAGCGTCCGGCTGATAGCCTGAGCGGGCCGCGCCCGTTAATAACCCAAAACAGTAGGGTTTACATCCGTGACCGGTTCCTTCTATGAGAACGTGTCCTCCAAACATGTACTCTGTATCCAGCTCAGTATTCGGCCGAGGTTGAGGGAGGGCTGTGTCCTCTAATAACGAATCAGTGTCCGTCCTGTATCCGAGAGGGGTTCGCTCTCTGTTCCTGAAAATAAAGTATTCTTGAATCGGGATGATGGAGGGCCGCACCCTCCTGTGGTCCAAACTAGAGTCCCTAGAGACTCAGGGTGACCGATTGCAGGGTACACCCAATACCAATATCAGTATAAGGCTGATGGCAATCTACGGAAGAAAAAACAATGAAAAAGAAAAAACTACCAACTGTCCGCCCGGATCCCGTGCGCGCGCGCGGGGTCCAGGACGACCGTTGGTAGCCGGAGGAAAGCTGGAGACGTTCTCCGCAATCCACAAGCGCCCGGGAGGTCGGGGGAGGTCAAGTCAGGCCTCTCGACGACCCGAGCGAAAGGAAAAAGAAGTTACGAAAACGAAAAATTAACGTAGATAAGAGAAAAATACATAAATTCTAGATCAGATAGAAGGCAAATAGCAGGCCGGAAGGTAAGCCCCACTGAACCGAGCCAGGAGCTAACCTAACGTGGGAAGTAACTACCGATACCTCTAAGGATACCGGGGAGCAGATACGGAGGTAGATGTAAAAGACAAGGAAAAAACACCGCGTTGTCCTTAGGTGTCTGAGCACCGATCCTTGCCTGTGCGAAGTCTTCCTTGGAGATGTATGACCGGGTTCCTTATAAAAAACCCTGCCCTTCAGGCATGAGATTTAGGGCCTTCACCCTACCCACCATATTCAGATGGCCGTATACTGGTTTCCTCTTGGATAGATTGGCAATGGTGCCTGTCTGGACACCTGCCTATTTCCATGTCACTGGTGGGCACCGGCATTACCTCAGTGATATTCCCCCAGGCCTGTGGCCTAGAAGGGGTTCGGCACCCAGACATAACAGGCCGTCTTAATAGGTACAGACATTCTTAATAGGCACGGACCTAGCAGGCCGTACTTATGGGCAAAGACATAGCAGGTCGTACTTATGGGCACAGACATAGCAGGCCGTTCTTATGGGCACAGACACAGCAGGCCGAATTTATGGGCACAGACGCAGCAGGCCGATCTTATGGGCACAGACACAGCAGGCTGATCTTATGGGCACAGACATAGCAGGCCGTTCTTATGGGCACAGACATAGCAGGCCGTTGTTATGGGCACAGACATAGCAGGTCGATCTTATGGGCACAGACACAGCAGGCCGATCTTATGGGCACAGACATAGCAGGCCGTTCTTATGGGCACAGACATAGCAGGCCGTTCTTATGGGCACAGACATAGCAGGCCGTTCTTATGGGCACAGACATAGCAGGCCAATCCTGGGTCGTGTATTATTGTTATATTATGATAACATGTTATTCAAAATAGCGCCCTCTGATTCCGTAGCGCGTTACAATGGGTATTGAATGAGTAATGGGGACCTCCTAGTTCCAGTGGAGGTCCCTAAGAATAGTAGATTCTGAGAGCATCCTGTGACATAGGATCTCTAGACGCCAACCCATTAGTCAGTGTAATGCCTTGTGAATAACCTGAACCGGGACTGGCAGTCCCTAGATGCCCAGCAGACAAATAGTGGTATTCAATCTGTATTGGGTATAAGCGGAAGTTGTTCCAGAGGCTATCATGTCCATGACTGTAAGATACACTGAGCAATACTCTCCTTAAACTGTGAATTGGTATGCCCATGTGCACACAGATCTGTTGGAAATTCCTTATCATATAATAGATTACCCTCATCATACCACCTGAAGGGTATTGTAACCATGGGCACTTCCAGGAGTAGGGCCAACGATAGCCAACTCAATGCATTCCCCCGGGAATCTGATAAAAATGTATGGTATCAGCGTAGACTGGACTCCCTTACCAGTTTGAGTCAGAGCCAGGTCTGTAAGCGAGAAATATATGCCATGGACAGAGAAATCATACCAGAGTAGTCTCAAGAGACCTTCAGCTGGACAGAAAAAATACATAAACTGAGAAGGAGATGAATCCTAGAGCTAACTGGCACTGTAAACACCCTGTACAGAGTCTGTGTAACAGAGTTCATATACCTGTAACTCACAATAACCTGTGATATATCCCATCAGGCACTCACAAACCTGTTGATATACACTGACAGTAAAAATTCACAGCGATCCGTGACATACACTGTCAGCAAAACTCACATCAATCTGCGATATACACAGTCAACAGAAACACGCAGCAATTTGTGATATGCACTGACAACAAAACCCACAGTAAACAGTGATACACACTGTCGGTAAAACTCACAGAATCTGTTATATACACAGTCAGCAAAGCAAAACTAACATGTCATGTATAATGTCAGTAAAACTAATATGTGATATACACAGTCAGTAAAACTAATATGTGCTACACACTGTCAGAAAACTAATATGTGTTATACACTGTCAGTAAAACTAATATGTGTTGTACACTGTCAGTAAAACTAATATGTGTTATACACTGTCAGTAGAACTAATATGTGTTATACACTGTCAGTAAAACTAATATGTGTTATACACTGTCAGTAGAACTAATATGTGTTATACACTGTCAGTAAAACCAATATGTGTCATACACTGTCAGTAAAACTAATATGTCATATACACTTTCAGTAAAACCAATATGTGTTATACACTGTCTATGTGATGTACACTGTGGGAAAACTAATTACCGTATGTGATACACCTAGTCAGTGAAAAACCACAGCAAAACAGAATCTTTGCCAATAAAAAACTCACAGCAGATATGAAATATATTCCACTAAAAAAACTCAGACTACTAAATATCTTATATGAAAAATGCCCTAAGACACACAGAAGCTGTGAGATACACTGTAAATAAATAGTACATAGGAAAAGGAATAGTACACTGCCTTCCGTTCCAGGCAAAACTGAAAGCAATCCGCCGGGGAAAAAGCAGGGCAACAATAGCCGCGATCCGACCACCGTGGGCGGAGGAGGGGCCGCGAGTAGGTGCGCTCTCCTCCACCCGGTCGGCCGCCTGCGGCTCTGTGAAGAAGTTGAGCGCGGCGGTCGACCACGTGGCGGACGGGGCGGCCACGTGGGTGAGCGGAGCGGCCGCCGGGTACTCGCGTCCGACCGCGAGTACCTCGGTTGCCGGTATGGAACTAGGGGGTCGGGGAAATCAGGAGGCAGCCAGAGGCTAGTCTCCTGAAACCCCTATACCGCGCAGGCAGCCCGTGGAAAATGGCGGGCCAAGAGAGTGGGCAGCGAGGGGAGGTGGGGGGGGGGGGGGGGGGGAAGGCATGGCGAAACAGAGAAAAAAAAACCAAGACTCCCCTAAAACTACCCCTTGAAAGGGAAGGAATCCCTAAGGAGACAGGGGAAGCAAATGCAAGGCAAGAAGTAAATATGTATAAGCAAAAGGTAACACAAAAATATAACCTATAAAATATAGAAGTACAGAACACAAGATACTAGATAAAAGGTACAAATAGCAAAAAAGAAAATATACTGAGATATCAAAATTAAATCCCAATAAGTCATAATACAACCCAAAGCCACCCACTATAAGCAGGAGGCAGAGGTACTCTGACCTGTACTGATGCGGAGCAGCAAAGAAAGAGGAAATGATGCATGGGGAGGGGAGTTTTATAGTACCTAACTTTTTTCTGATTGGTTGTTTTTTCTGTGCTGCTGTGGAGTTCTAGTAAAGAGAGACTTAAGCAAATACGAAGCCTCCTGTCATGTTATAAAATTATAATTATATACCAGATTTAATTTCGTAAAAAATGAATTGTACTAGGAAGGGGCCTTCATCATAGTTTGTAGCAAGTGTCTATCAGTCTGGTATTTCTTTGTCTGCAGCTTGCACTTGCAAATGCAAAACAAAGTAGTGACATGTGCTTTGATACTCTACAGGGTGAGTCGCAGGGATGGTTATGTGTTGCCACATTCAAAAGTTGTCAATAGTACTGGCACACCGCCCACCCCAAAAGACATACACAGCTCACAAAATTCATAAACATACATGTACAGAGCCAGATTACCCATGAGGTGGCTGCCTAGGGCTCAGGCTCAAACCTGGAGCTCTGGTATGGTCTTCCTTGAGCTGGCAGGGAGATCAAAAAGTGAAGAAGTAGAGGGAGGGACACATTAAAAACCTACCCTAAATCTCCAGATAGCATGCAGCGCAACCACCCACAAGATGCAACCAGCACATACAGACACACTTAGCAACTAAACACACAACACTCAATATTCCCTGCACACATACAACACTCAAAGAACAGAGCCAAGTGCTTTAGGAGGGAGCCCAATTCAGGCATCGTGCCTAGGGCCATTGGCAATGTTAATTGGTTCACAACTCTTAGAGTAACCATGTTGTTCACACACTAATCATGTCATTCACCTACAAAAAAATATTACTCACGCTGCTCTTCATTTCCACAGTGCCCACAGCATTCACACATTAATCAGCATGTACACACTGTCTGCAGCATTCACACTATGCATATTGCAATGAAACATTACATACTGCATTCATATACTACTAAAATTCAACTCACATGAACCCCTTTTGTACCTATAAAACATTGCAAGACACCGATTTATGGGATTAACTCAGCACTGCCATCGAAAGTTATAGTAGTGTTATTGACAAATGTAAATATTACAGTTTTAAACTATTTACTTTGTCTTTAAGAGACATTTCAAACTGACAAAGTGTTAGAAATTGAACATATTGTTTTTCATACATGTTTAAGCAGTAACCTCTTACCTACTTTCAGTGCATAATATCTTTACGCCAATTTGTCTTAGTTTAATAAAAAAAACAAGTAATGCATATCATTTTCAAAGCTATGCTACGTCAGACTTTAAGACGCCATCTTGTCCTAAGTCAGGAAATTTCCCATCATGTGTATACCGTTACGTTTTAGTATAAACAATAGATATGATGTTCAGACTTTAAGACGCCATCTTGTCCTAAGTCATGGAATTTCCCATGATGTGTGCACTTACGTTTTAGTTATGGCCTTGTATCTTTGCCAAGTTAAGGGAGGTCCAAAAATGAATAAAAGTAAAAGAAGTTTGACTTTTTCATATATGAACTACGGTAACCCTAAAATGAAAAAAATTATAAATATGTGTACCTTTTAAATGTTAACAGACAGAGGAGAGATTTGGAGACAGAGACACTGTCGCTCCGCATTATAATGACAGAGATGTTGACAAGTTCAAGAGGGTAGATACGGCCTCAGATGAAGGAAAAACCTACAATGTTGCTATAGAGAAGGTTACCGAGGTTATAGGAGACATAAACCCAATTAACATCAACAGTTGAAAAAATAGAAAAAGTGAGGTTAGGTCTCCAAATAAAAATTAGATAGGACCCACCTCACTGGAATTACCTCTATTTTTAAAATAGTATAAATGGTAATAGACTTTATTGAAAACCAAATACAAATAACAAACAAATCCACGTAAAAAAGGTGTAAACACAGGGGGCGGAGCCTAGCAGCCAAGCTAAACGGTCGCACATTGACTGAGCTCCGTGCAAAACAGCCTAAATTCAGCCAAAATCACAGCAAATAACCATAAAACTGCCTGTTTGAGAGCCCAAGAGACAGGGGTCCACCACAGCAGCAGTCATTATCAAGAATCGGCCGAATTTGACGACTACGCCCAGGGGATAGACCTGAGGCCTACAGGAGGCCTACTCAGACGGCACGAGGGAGGCGGCCGATCACCCCACTGTCTGCAGTCTACTTAAATGGAGGTCTCCCCAGCACACTCTCTCCCCCCCCCCCCCCCCGCCGGTGAGGGATATCCTGGAATACTCAGCTAGCAGCTCAAGAACACGGCATCACACTGGGCCTACCAGCATAGCCAGACCAGTGACTCATAACATGGCGGATGCCACATTCGAGACAGCACCCAGACACCCTCTGCCCACACTTGCGGAACGACTAGACCGCTTACTAGCAGACTTTTGGGCCAGACTTACAGCCTGCAAGGGCACTCCAGGAAGGGCCCCACTGGCAATAACTCCACAAGACACCACACCACAGCCAGCAGCTCCAAGACGGAGCCAAGGTACAGCTAATTTGGCTGGGAGAAGGAGATGGGCAATACGGCAGAAGCCTCAGCAAACTAACCTCAGATCAGCGGAGAGTCGCTTAAGCCTTAAACAGCGACATACCCCAAGACTGCCCCCTCAAAACCTCTATCCCCTTGGGAAGACCACCGCTCCACCTGGGCGACAGCAACATGTCGATGTACCAAGAGCAACCCTAAATAACCCAGCCAAGAACCGCTACTTACCTAGGCCGCAGACAGACACGGGATCCCCGGGTGCTCGCCACCACCACCCATCTGGGGTTCCCAGCCGTCGCAAGCCTCCTAGGCTCTACCAGAGACACCAAGTTTAAGATCTGCTGGTACCCAGACAGGAGAATAATGTCACTAAAACCCCAGACTACATCCCGGCTGGGAGCTGGAAAGGCACAGTTTGGGGGGACTCCCACGCCCAAGCCGAGATTATAGCTAAGGCCTCAAGACTGGGCATCGGTTAGACACAGGAGGATTGACTTATGCCTTTTACACCCATTGCCCAGGCTTACCCAGTGAGAACTACCCATTTGATTAACTACTGGTCAGATTGCTACATACCTTCTTCATTCACATACTATCTTGAGATAAAGTGGTCCCACATGCTAGTTGCCGATATAAGCATGCTTAATTTCCATGTACCAATCGTAGGGTATACATAGTTAGCAGTAATTAGCAGGTTCGCAGCCCAACATGTTTACCCTTATATAAAGTTGCCTAGCATGTCTCCTAATAATGCAGCTCACTTAACTATGCTGGCATACAGCCTGTCTCCCAACTATCTCGATAGTACCCAGTACACAACATGTATACTAACACCACTAGCTTCTATACACTTTGGACCCATCACTTGTCTAATGTCTCAAGCTCAACTTAATTCACGGAACACAGTACACCAGACACACCAAGCTAGCCTGTCCTACTAAATATGTTTTCTTGTTTTCACACCTCTATCAACATGCCTAGGTTTTTGAATCGACTAGTTTCTCTTGTCTAATATGTAACCTAGACATGCTTTGCTTAGCTTGTAATTTACACTACTTAAAAGAAAAATGTGCCGAATACTCAAATGCCTTGAAGCCAATATACGCGATGTCTAACTAATTGCCTAGTCAGTGCTGTTGGGGCATTGAAAGATTATCTGTAAAACATGTGCACTCAAAAATAAAGAATATAAAAAAAGGTGTAAACACAAACCACTGTGTATAAGAGAAAAAAACCACAGCAATACACCTTTAAAAACCTGGGGTAGGAATACTCATATACATGTGTGTATATATATATGGAGATCAGTTTTTGTAGTATATACTATTGGATTAAACCAGAATATGTAGACAGATCTCTCATATATCAGTAAAGTGGTCTAAAAAGACCTTGTTAGCAGAGAAGGATAACTGATATGAATAGTCCTAGTGGTAAGGATAGTGGTGATGTCTTAACCCCTTAAAGACACATGACGTGTGACATGTCATGATTCCCTTTTATTCCAGAAGTTTGGTCCTTTAAGGGTTAAAGGATACATTGTAACAAGAGAAACTTAGAAAGCAAAGGAAAAATAAACTTGTATAAACAGCATGGCAGTGTTGAAACAGTTCTAACTTGTGAACAGTGATACTAAGCTCTCAGCCCCCACATAGTAGACTAACCAGCTTCCAGCAGAGCGCAAATTAACGGTTATAGACACTAACCAGCTACCCCTGCTGCTACAAGGCAGCCTATATCCACTATCCAGCTAACACTGCTGCTTCAAGGCAGTCTACACCTAATAAGTCCCAAAGTACTGACTTGAACTTAGCGTTAAAGGACCACTATAGTGGCAGGAAGACAAACTCATTTTCTTGGCACTACAGGGTCATTAGGACCCCCCCCCCCCCATCCTCAGGGCCCCCCTCCCGCTGGTCCCGCTAGTTTTAAGTGGTTAAAACTCCTTCAGCGACTTACCTTTCTCCAGCGCCAGGCTCCCTCGGCGCTGGTGACCTCTCCTTCTCCTGCAGACATCAGATCTGAATGCACATGCGCGGCGATTCAAACCGCCCATAGGAAAGCGTTAGTAAATGCTTTCCTATGGACGTCCAGCGTCTTCTCACTGGGATTTTCACAGTGAGAAACGCGGAAGCACCTCTAGTGGCTGTCAGTGAGACAGCCACTAGAGGCTGGATTAACCCTCTCTGAAACTGCTATGTTTTCAGCTGCAGGGTTAAAACCAGAGGGACCTGGCACCCAGACCACTTCATTGAGCTGAAGTGGTCTGGGTGCCTATAGCGGTCCTTTAAGGCACTAAAGAGTCATGGCAAACAAAGAAAGTTAAACATAATAGTGCATCGACATAAATGGATTTGTCTGTGTAATGTGTATTTGGTTTTCACTAAAGTCTATTACCATTTATGATATTTTAGAGGTAATTCCAGTAAGGTGGGTCCCATCTAATTTTTATTTGGAGACCTAACCTCACTTTTTCTATTTTTTTTTTTTTATATTGCATTCTCAATTATTTATATATTTTAAATAGAGGATCTCTTACTGACTATATAAAATTATGGCTAAGATATCTGTATGGTTAGCCCTGCTAAGTTCTATGCTTTAAGACGTTATAGTGGTAAATAAGGGAACCAGCTGCGGTTACAGTAGCATCATAGTTGGCTGAATCTCTTCCCGATCTGGGTAGAGCGAATCACAGAAAATGCAAACCTGAAATTTTAACATGTATTGTTTTGTGAATGCATTCAAATAAGCTGTGAGCATCAACCTGGAAAACCTCTAACAATATCGGTTATTTAGTTTCCATCAGGAATTCAGGTGGCACAGATGATATTACTCCTGGCCAGATCCTTTTCGTCCATGTGTCTTATCCACTCAGATCTTCTTCTTCCACAAGTCTTATTCACTCTACTGGGCCGAAGGACAGCATTGGTATGATCTATTGGTGTATAAATCGATGTGTTTGATAGGTTTCCCAACAGACAGAATAATTAAGAGGTATTGTCATAAGAGGGTGTCTAAATCAAACACTCCAGCTGCTTTGGACTTTAACCACCTCCAAAACACAGAAATCTAATGTAGAAAAATGCTAAATTTTGCACTTCAGGGTAAAGAATTCACAAGCAAATTACACCCTAAATGGTAGTGAATTAGGAATAACAACAAATGAGAAGGATTTGGGAATTGTTATAGACCATAAACTAGGCAACAACATGCATGGTCAATTGGCAATTGCCAAGTCCAGTAAGGGATTGTCATGTATAAATAGGGGCATTAATTCTCAGAATGAAAATATAATTTTGTCTCTTTAAAAATCACTGTTAAGACCACACCTTGAATATGCGGTGCAATTTTGGGCACCTGTTCTAAAGAAGGATATTACGGCACTAGAAAAAGTGCAGAGACGAGCTACAACATTTATAAAAGGAATGGATCATTTTAGTTATGAAGAAAGGTTAAAAATGTAAATCTCTTTAGTTGGAAAAATGGCACCTCAATAGGGATATGATAGCATTATACAAATATATTCGGTGCCAGTACAAACCACGGTCTGGAAATCTATTCATAAATAGGACTATACATAGAACACAAGGTCTCATGTTTAGACTGGAAAAAAAGAAGATTTAGTCCAAGGCAAAGTATTTTTTTACAGTAAGAACAATAAGTATGTGGAATTCTCTGCCTGAAGAGGTGGTTTTATCACAGTCTGAGATGTTTAAACAGCAATTTGCTAAATATACAGGGATATTGTTTTTATTTAGTGGGGTAATAGCTTCTTGATACAAGGATATATCTGACTGCCACTCTGGGGTCAAGAACAAATTTGTTCCTAGTTTGTTGCACTTGATGGACGCATGTCTCTTTTCAGCTATACAACTACGAATTAACAACTTGTTAAATCTAGGTCAGAATAACCAAGGTCTGAATAAAGTTGGAGAATCAAGAAAAAAAAAAAGGAAAGAAAGAAAGAAAGAAAGAAAGAAAAAAAATATATAGAGCTAATAAAGTTGTGATACAGGAAAAAAAGATACAGATACAAATGGGTCAACTTGACCAGCGAAACATGTATCAGGACGGTCACCGGTTTATTGCCGTTCCATTATTATTTTTTTCACTTACCTTAATTTAATTGGCAACAACTACTTTTTGACCTTTTACAGCCAAGATATTTTTTTAGGGTATTAATATGCTTTTTTTTTTTTTAAAGGTTTCTTCTCTGCCATTAAATTACACAGTTATTGCTTTGTTTCGGGTCTAATGTTACACCATCTCTGTATCACACTTTACATGATACTGCTAAGTTGTGTTGTTTTTTTAAAGCAGTATTTACCTCTCATTTTCTTATTATACCCAATATAAGTAATATTTACATCTTATTTTCTTTTTTTTTATTATGATGGCCACTTTAAAATTATTAATAAAAGGTTATGTTTTACTGATTCTGGGAAGCCTTTTTCCCTTTCATTTGTTAGAGTTGGGGGAATCTTTCTAATATAAATAAAAAGTCATATTTCAAATTGTCTTCATATTGTATAGTCTTGGCTTTGGTTTGTTTTCTGACCAATTGTAAATATTTTAGTTTACTAAAGGATATGTAGTATATAGACTCACAAGAAGCAAACAGATTATTTAAACACAAAGGACTATGAACTTGTGAAAATATACTTTATTATAATAAAATGTATTTGCATTTGTAAACAATGAACATGTTGTAACACCAATGGGCGTCACTTAGTATTTATGAACACCTTTTGGGTATAAACCCCAACATTTTTTTTCCTTTTGTGTAAACATGCACAAAATTAAATACAATGGACACTGAAAGCTTGAAAATGCTGGCTTTGCAGAACAAAATGCTGGTTACACGTATACAGGGTGATGGCTTCGATGTTGACAGAGGACATGTCAGCAACAGGGTAAATGCAACAAAAAACCCTCTGAGCTTTCGTCTATTAACCACACTTCCCCAAAAAAAGGTTATTCCCTCACAGCAATAAGAACTTTGTAAACATGTAAAACATTTAACCAGATAAAAATAAGGCAAAGGAACATTTATTTCTCCAACATGCACACAACATAAAGCCGCTGTAATTTTTCAGGGGAAAGGATAAGCGCTCTGAGCGATCGCCAAATGTCGTATTTGGCGTTGTTTTTTTGTTCTCTCGATATTTTAAATAGTTTTTCTCTCTCTCTCTCTTTTTTTTTTTTATTGTGCGGGGAGCAGGTTTGTAACTGGCTGCCCAGCACATCCAAAAACGTGGCTTAAGTTAGGGAGAAAATATAGTGCAAACATTCCTTGTTGTCCTAAAAGACATGGCCTCTTATTAAGTGCAAAAGTGACGAGCCAGGGGCACCAAGATATTACCTGTAAGCAAACAGCTGGCAAGCGTCATATACCCCCTTTCTATTTCTTATTTCATCAGTGCTTGCAATCAATCTTTCTATCTTCATAATGTTCAAAGTCACCCTTCTAATACATTCATAGTTTCCTCTTGCTGTCTCAGACACCAAGAAACTGCTTGCAAACCATTAATCAATAAATAATACTATTTACAAGTGTCCGCACCGACCAATGCCAGCGAGGCCAGCAGACTTACATCTAGACAATGGATTATTGCTGGATGGTGGCTTGACTAGAACAGACCATTTCTACACACTCTTTCCAGAGGATCCAAGTTTTTTGAAGAGTTTTCTCCCTTTAGAGAATAAACTTTTCTTTTTTTTGCAGGATGTTGCACATTCGTGCATATCTTGTATCTCAGTTGTCAGTTTCGAGCTGTTTTCTTGATTGCAGATAAAATCCTTTTGTGAAGAATTTGTCTGCTCAGTGGACATTTCTAAACTAAACTATAAAAACGAGAGAAATAATTAAACACAAATAAGAACACGCAAACATAACCACAACAAATTAAATATATGCTGCTACTGACAGGGTTAGTAACGATCATGATAATTCCAGGTGAATTTCAAATTTAAAGTCAAAATAGCCAAACATACTCTAAATGAGCTATGCTTTCAGTTCACTGGTCTACTGAGATCTTACATTTCACATTGAATGCTCACTTCAGTGAATAATCCTGCTAGTGTTTTTAACTGTTTTGTTGCAGAGATACACAAGAATAAATGGTTGAATTTATATTAATAATGCAGACATTACTGTTAGAGATATGAATACAATTTGGACATTTCAACTAGACCACATCATTAAATTGTAAAATGAGTCACATATAGTTTAGAGGCAAGTTTCAACCTATCAAGCAAAATAAAATGGCATCTGCAGTGATTCACTACTGTAAAGATTTTGGTGAAAGACATTTAAAAGGGAGCATAATAAACCTACAAAAAAAAAAAAAGGAAGCAAAACATTTCTAGGACTAAGCTAATGAGGCTAGGAGAGGAGTTCTCACTTACATGTCTGTCTGTCCCTCTCTCTCTCTCTAAATCTATCACTTGGTTCTTCTTCTCAACCTCTGCCGATCCCAAGAATGAACACACAGGCACAGACAAAGAGATAATACAGATTATACTAAGAGCAACATTCTTAAAACACAAGTATCAGCTACTGAGCAAAAAATGAAAAGGATTAGATCGGGACTTAATCTAAAGACCCATACATAGTGAAAATACTTTTGTATGAAATACTGTAGCGAGGAAAGAATTCATTTTGCAAAAGTGTGTTAAATATTCACAGTGCTTTATAGTAAATAAACCAAAATATACCCTAAACAAAACATTCCTATAAAAAGTAGTATATATAAATATGACATATAACAAAAGCATTCATTAACAGGGTTACACGTACAATACAAACTAACGTAACTATAGGAAAATAGGAAAATCAATGGAAAAATCAATGGAATGTACACTACATTGCCAAAAGTATGTACATCCTATCCATTTAGTAATATAGCCATTTCCGCCTCACTTATTTATGACAGGTAAAATTAAGCAGCTGCCACACAGACTTATAGATAAGGATCACTCTTGGATTGCTGAAATCAGTAGCTCACAAAAATAGTCTGTCTCTAGCAGCAACACTACCAAGTCCTAAACTGCATCAGGAAGCTTCCTCCGGTCAAAAACTATTTGTCAGAAGCACTACGAAATAGGTCAGGCCGCCTCACCTAACCTATGCCAACCTTAACCTTTAAACTTTAAAGCTTGCCTTGGTTGGTCTCTGTAGCTATACACACATTGTCTGGTGGGATGCCAGGAAAATGCGACTTGCTTGCCAGCAGTGAAGTTTGGTGGAAAAGGAATAACAAACCAGGGCAGTTTTTATGATTAAAATTAGGACTTAAGTTTTAAACTTAGACGCCTAGTACAAACTACCAGTACACTACAACACAAAACGTTCTAAATCATTCTCTGAGCTCTGTTTAGGAAAATGCCTTTCCGGACAAAGTAAGGTCTGTGAATAAATGGCTTTTAAAAACATAACTGACCTAGAAAAAGTGTGGACTTCAAGCCATAATACATATGAAAACTATACAAATCTTTCTCAATGGCAAGTGTGAGTAAGTTCTCACCTTCAAGTCAACGCTTGAATTAAGTGACTTTGCTTTCTCCTCTTCAGATGGAGAAGGTGCTAAGAAATTTGATGGCACTAGTCCTCTTTGTCCATTTAGCTCCCCCTGTTTAATGAAAAACAAGTCCAATCAATTTTAAAAGTACACCTAAAATTGAATCTATCCAATACATTGTTACAAAAATGACTGTTTATATAGAATTGTGTTAAACATGTATTTTGTTACACTCATGGTTATTAATATTAATAAATGTGATTTTCTAAACTTTGCCTTTGTATTATACAGCAAAGCCTAAATTAATATTGCTGAGAAAATGAAACCATGCCTGTGCAAAGAGTTTTTTTGCATTCACAGATTAGAGTTTCTATTACATGGCTACATTGAAATCCCTACCCTATATCAATGTGGTGTGCATACCTGCCTAGATTCTTAGTCCACAATACGTATTCAATGAAAATGTTTCTCCCTGTCATGGGGACACGTACATATTCCTCTAAGCTACATGGGGTTCTGACTACAGTTTTCCCCCTTCAAGAGGTTTCCGACATCAGCCACCTGAATCCATACGTCATGCTCGTTTTAGCCTCCACCACATTGTTTTACCTCCATCTAATTTTTGTGTGATGCTATACTTCCCAGCTCACTATTCCTTTTGAAATTTCCCTTACTGTGCGGTTTAAGCATCCCTGTTGCATTCGCATAGACAACAATCCACGTAATTCTGTGTGCTCCACCTGAGTAGAGAGGATGTATCTCCAGAGTAATTGAAACTTACATAATAAAAACCATCTTCATCCATCGCACCATAAATTGTAATGTTATCACCAGCAGTGAAGCTCAGCTCTGCCTGGTGGGACAACATAAAAGAATATGTAGAACATTTAGAACCGAAACATCTGATAAATATATAACTGGCAATGTGACAAAGTGTTTAGACAGGAATCATTCAATAAATGTTTAATTCTATTAACATGTTTTATAAGCGCTCAAACAAGCAAGAAAGAAGAATAGTACCTCAATATCAACATTTGGAGAACTTTCTTTAGGGTTATAATCAAATATAGCCACCATCCTCCTGGAATTGCTCAGATCCGTTTTGTTGGTCCTCTGATTTTTTTCTATTTGCAGGGCATATTAAGAAAACAATTTTAAAAGACATTGTTATGAAAAGAAAGAGGAAATAATTTAATCCCCATAAATTGCCAGAATATCAAGTCCACAAACAGAGACAAATATAATTACCATTAAGTTACAGTACAATAACAATCAAGCTTTCTCACAGACAGGCATCCCTTCAAATAGTTTTAAAATGGTTTATGTGGTATGATAATAATCACCTGGCACATGCTTTTCTTCTGGATTTGAGATCAGTTGCCCTGAAAAGGTATACATAAAAAAACAAAAACAAAACACAAAACATTGAAATAAATGAAGTACTAGCTTCTTTTTCAAAGAATTTTAATATAGTTATGAACGCAAAGCTTCTGAGCCAATTAATAGTTGACAATATCGATTAACATATTAGACGAATACGAAATATTTCAAATTGTATAGTTTTGAATCAAAGTTTGAAGAAACAGCTCAGCAGATTTTGGTAGAAAAGACAAGGTCCTCTTAGAATACCACACTACACTCTTTCTGCCCAAAAAAGATAAGGTCGTATTTTCTATTTTAATGTACATTTTAACAATTGTTGATTGGGTTGCTGTTAGAAGGGTTCTATGATAATTATGCCATTTATTAACGGTCTAGTACAGGGTTTCCCAAAGTGTGTGTCGTGACCCACTGGTGGGTCGCCGTTGATTCCCAGTGGGTCGCGCTGACCCACGCCTCCAGGGCCGCTCGCGACCTTGGGCTATGAGACCGTCAGGCAGACTGATAAGTCAGGCCCTCGGTCCGTGACCGCGGGTCC
Source organism: Pelobates fuscus (assembly GCF_036172605.1). Taxonomy (NCBI): domain Eukaryota; kingdom Metazoa; phylum Chordata; class Amphibia; order Anura; family Pelobatidae; genus Pelobates; species Pelobates fuscus. Next base: position 94,180,303 of record NC_086317.1, on the reverse strand, counting down.
GACACCAGCATGGGGTTGGCTGCTGACTCTCTATGCCGCCGCTCCCCTCCATTAGTCTGTCTGAGAGAGAGCCTACAACCTGCGGTCTGCAGCTCCGCCAGGTGCAGAGCTGCAGACAGTGTGATAGATGTCTTGCAAGCTCGGGCGGATATGCAGACTGGAGAGATAGCCCACCAGAGTGTGGGGGTCCCCCCCCCACACTGTATCTCCTTCTCTCTCTGCTCCCCTCCCCACACTGTAACAATTTATCACCCTGCCCCCCCCACACTGTAACCACCCCTTCTCTCCCTCCCCCACACTGTAACCCTTTCTCACTTTGCCCCCCTCACGACACTGTAACCCCTTCTCACTCTGCCCCCTCCCCACACAGTAACACCTTCTCACTCTGCCCCCCTCCCCACACTGTAGCCCTTTCTCCCCCTGACACCCCCACTGTAGTCTTTTCTCCCCCATGTCCCCCACACTGTAACCCTTTCTCCCACTGCAACCCCTGTGTGTGTCTGTGTATGTGTTTCAATGTGTGTGGAAGTGTATACACTGCACACAAATGCACAACTGCATTCAAACACCAACATTCACACACATACTCCATTCAAAAACATGCTTACATTCAAACACACATTGTGTATATGTATTGTAACGGACCGTTTCAGCAGACAAGGGGTTAAAAATCAGTTTAGGCGATATGCCCCTTTCTGAGAGACAGGCACAGCTACTGCAGAACACCAAACTGGATACAAAATAGCACTCCGAACTGGAACCTCACGAATAGCTGCTAGCAGACGAACAGGAAAAGCAGACAATCAGCTTACACTCCTGGCAATCAGTCTCTATCAGCATACAGTGAATCCCCCCCAAGAACGAGACAAGACTCCGTGTTGAGGGTCAAGCAGAGGTCTCAGGTCTGGCACACCCAGCCTGCTTTTTTATTACAGTTGTGCACATACAGGACACACCCAGGGGGAGGCATAAAACAATCAATCAAGTAACAGTACAACCCACACATCCCCTCCCCTCAGATAAGCAATTAACATAAAGTATCTTTTAAAACCCCTGTCAGCATGGCTTTCCAGTTTAGACCGGTTTTACAGAGTCTTCTCTCCTGGAGACACAATGGAGAAGTAATCCAATTACCTCCCAGTACAGAGACAGACTCCATTGAGCACATGGGGAAACAAAGACAGTAAAACACTTTAAAATGCATAAAGTCCCCTTTTACACATAACACACAGACATTTCACATATCCCCAGATAGCTGGGATCTGGGCGCACAAAACTACCGAATAGCGCGCAGATCCTATTCACACAGTTCAATTGCCATGGAGCTAAAGTCTTTCCCATAGTCTTTCATTATATGAATAGGCTCCATGGCATAGCTATCTGGGGGTATCACCGCTCACACAGGGCAAGTACCGAATGGCCCCACTGTGTTTAAAGGGCCAGAATGAGTGACATGCACTCTGTTAGGGCCGAATACGTTTTTTTAAAATGGCCCAATCTCCCAGGGACCATAATCACATGGCAAGAGGCTGGCAAGCAGTCCTCTCCAGGCCCAAGTGGCGAAGGGCACTTCGTCACATGTATATTTTATATATACACACACTGCATCCATTACACACTCACTGCAATCAAACGCAATTACAACATAGAAACACACCCCTGTATTAAAACGCTAAATTATATACAAACACCCCTTCATTCAAACATCAACACGACACACAAAAAGCACACCTGCATTTTAAAGTCCAACACTACATACAAACACACACATTACACACAAGTACACCACTAAAATTCCAATGGCAACAGTACATACAAATACACTCATACATGCACACATATTCTTAAAGCGGCACTGTCACAGCCACATCTGTTTTTTTTTTTTTTAACCCCCCTCCTGACTCCACTACCTCTAATTGCCCCCCCGATGTCACCCCCAAATGTCCTTAATCCCCCCATATTACCTATTTTTTTCATCTTTCATTCCCTGACCTGGGTCCTGGGCACTGCCATCTTTGTGAGGGCAGATGAAGTCCCTGTGGGACACTTCATCTTCCCACACTAGATAGCGCTATGAAATTCCCGTGCATGCCCACTTAAACACTGGGAATTTGTTATTGTCCACAATTCGGACAGGAATTTCGTCTATTCATTAATTTGTTTAGTTTATTACAAGGAGGGAGCTACCGGCTCGCAGCTCCCTCCTTGTAATACGTAAAAATAAAAGATGCAGGGAGCAGTGCTCCCCGCCACTTCCTATGCACCCCCCCATGTCCTCCCTCACTCTATGCGGGTCAATATGACCCCCATATTTACATAAGGGAAGATTGAGATCTTCCGAATGCCCGTACTCACTATGCCGCGAGTATGGGGCATGTCTACTAAACAGTGAGCAGCCTGTGGCTGCTCACCGTTGTAAAAATAATTTTTTTAAAGTCGTCCCCTCCCTTCTCATAAATAGCACAATGGTGGGGTTTATTTTGACCATCAGGGGGGACATAGTGACCCCCCCAAACCCTGGGGGCTATTCAACTAAATAAGGGACATAGGGTGTAGGCTCTGTCAATCATAGCCAGGGGAGGTGTGGCTAGGGCTGCATAAACAGAAACAAAGTGATTTAACTCCTAAATGACAGTGAATTGAGCAGTGAAATTGCAGGGGAATGATCTATACACTAAAACTGCTTTATTTAGCTAAAGTAATTTAGGTGACTATAGTGTTACTTTAATTTCAGAAGAACAGGATATTGCTTCACTTCTGGACTAGTTTCTTAAATGTTATTTGTGGGTAGATTACTTGATTAAATATTGTGCAGTCATGTTTTTCTGGCATGTTGTGAACCCCAGTGAGTACTCTTGAAAAACAATTACTGTGTTTGATCTAGGAAGACTGATTAATATTTCTCGTGTTGTACATATCGTGTTGGTCACTTGTGTTTGTGTTGTACAAAAAACTCTACCTGTTCTGAATTAAGAAAGTGTCATACTCATACTTACAGGATGACCATGCCATTTTAGAAGACTACATTGGATACTATATACATTTCTATAAGACTTGCAGAAAACCAGACACATACATTATTTTTAAAAAAGTGAGAAATACAAGTACGGAGAAACGGAATAAGGAGTCACAATAATTTAGGAACACATTTAAAATTGAATGGGTGACACCAATTGCAATAGAAGGAAAAAAAAAAAGAGAGAAAAAAAAAAATCCAATAACAAACACACATTGAGTAGGATTATACTCAATCTAAAACATTTCAATAAACAGAACCGAACTTAAAGCAGAACATATGTCTGATGTTCAGCAAGTATATCTATTATATCTTATCCATGCAGGTTGTGCCTTTCACAAAGTAAAGAAGAATAAAGTGAACAACATTGCCAAGATGGAGTAAAAATGTTTTAAACTTTTATAATTATTCACAGATACCGGTAACTTGCATTGCTGCAAATGAACCTGAAAAATATTATGAAGGTGCTGTTTTCAATGGCTGTATCTATATATTTTACTCAAATGGCACCGTGGATATTACATAAATATGCCAATAATATCTTAAGTTCTTGCATATTACATTTTTTTTTTTTACCATCTTCCTGCTATAGGTACCCAAGATTAATCTTCTCACTCTGTCAGTGAGAAAATCAAAAGCAAGCATTTATATTTTGCACACAAAGCATAAGATGGATAAAACAAAACATACTGGAAGGACAGACCTTTTTTGGAGCGCCTGGGTTTTGGAGGTGGGATGGCGAGACGGCCAGAAGGACAAAGAGGAGGACAAGGAGGAGGAGGAAGAGGAGGAGGAGAAAAAGCTCTGTTCTCTACAAGATATGCAAGAAAAATAAGAAGCGGCACAAACAAGATAAAGCAGAAAAGCATAAGCAGGACGCATAAGTGAATGACAATTGTATTCCAGTGACAGCATGCATCCACCCCAGGAATACCTAGATGACACCATACATATAAACAAGATTTGTTGGAGATGTAGTGTCTTTCCACTTTCAAGCAATGTTATACATGCACATGTAGACATCTGTATGTATACGATACTTTGCTAAACATTCACCCCTTTTGGACAAAAGTCACATAATCAGTCTACATATGTGCAAATCAATATTCACACGATATGAAAAGAAACACACATGTTTCTAGGCCTTAGGTTTGCATCATTGTTGTACATCATGAATAAGGAGCAAATAAATTGCAGGATGGGTTATATTAAGAAATCACACACTTTGAACACTGCCCCAGAACACAGGTACATCTTAAATTATAGGGGCAAAGGTTTAAAAAAAAATATCAGGAAGTACTACTTTACTGAGAGGGTAGTGGTAGAGGTTAACACAGTGAAGGAGTTTAAGCATGCGTAGGATAGGCATAAGGCTATCCTAGACTTAAGATAAGGCCAGGGACTAGCGAAAGTATTTGGAAAATTGGGCAGACTAGATGGGCCGAATGGTTCTTATCTGCCGTCACATTCTATCTTTCATTAAAGGGACACTATAGTCACCAGAAAAACTACAGCTTATTGCATTTGTTCTGGTGAGTAGACTCATTCCCTTCAGGATTTTTGCAGTAAACATGGTCTTTTCAGAGAAAATACAGTGTTTACATTATAGCCTAGGGATACCTCCACTGGCCACTCCTCAGATGGCTACCTGGGGCAGTGCTGCACAGTAAGCAGTACTGCCGTTAAGTGCCTCTACCCCTGCCCCACCTTCTTGTCAATCTTAGCAAATCCAATGGGAAAGAATTGTGATTTGCGCAGAGCCAGCACCAGCAGACTGTTATAAAGGTAAGATTTTACTATATTTAGGAGCAAGGGGGACACTGGTGGGCTAGAGAGTGTTTTTTTAACACTATAGAGTCAGGAATACATGTTTGTGTTCCTGACCCTATAGTGTTCCTTTAATACTAAAAATTGAAGGGTTTGGCATAAAAGAAGTTATACAAATCTCGAAATCTATTTTGATTAAATTTTACTACACACTCCCCCCAAGTGGGTGAATACTCATGCAAGGTATTGTAGCTTCTATAAAAGCAAGTATTATTATGTTATTTATGTTAACAAGTCCATAAAATGTAGTCCTTTAAAAAAACTATTACTCCCCTTCTGCCTTTGATTTCCTTTCTTGAAAAAGATCTTTACGGTCGAAACGATTGCGTTGCATTCGGAGTGCCTGTGAGTCTTTCTTCTTTGCCTATTATTCTGGGATTGCTGGTCCTGCTCTGGAGCACCCGTGGCCGCTGGGAATAAATGCGGTTCCCACCATCTACTTTGTTTGATTTACTTTCTGGCACAATTGAGATCATTTTCAGTAAAACTATCATTGTTGCTAGAAAAACAGTGTAGTAAAACGTATAAGTTTTCTCACAGAGAACGTCCACAGCTCCTGAGGAAGTCCCGAATAACGCGGGACGAAACTCGTTGAGCTCTCCACATCAGCAGCTTAGCAGTCCAGAGACCTTCAGTACACCACTGCAGTTGCATCTTTGCTCGAGTTGCAAGTATATCCCAGCCCTGGGGGTCGTGACCAAGGGCTGCGTTTTTTCATCTGTTTACTTGTCAGCTTAGCGGTTGTTGCCGGGCTCTTGTTCCCTGGTCTCATAATAGGACTGGCTTATACTGTTGTTTGCTATTAATGTATGTTTTTAACATATACAATTGCAAGTTTTGCACAATAAAACGTATATGTTTTTACTACACTGTTTTTCTAGTGTCTAGCGCCCTCATCAGATGGGTTTATACCCATCTTTTTGTATATTTGGATTTGTGGGCTATTGGAGTGTGCCCAAAGAGTGGCAGCTTTTCCATATATAGAACCCTGAATCTGGATCTAATCTTGTTCTGTAAACTATCATTGTTGCTGGAATCTACCGCCCACCTAGCTCTCCGGTGCACTCCCTTTCTGACATATCCCAACTACTAAGTGAAACTGTAGCTTAAAACCAAAATAGTGACCCCGGACACGACCGCTGGAGACAAAAACAGAGACACACGGATTGACGGATACCAAAGCTAAATGTCCTGATGAAATTACTCCACTACCTGTACTTCCACTCTACTCTATCCTTTACTTTCCTCTCTATCTCTCTTCAAATCTGGGGAGTGAGACCAGTCCCGCAGATGATATCCTTGTTATACCTCTGTTAGATTAAATGACAAAACAAGGAAAATGTGTTGATAACCTAAAACGCCGACCTAAGGCGAAGGCGACAACAGCAAATATATGTGATGTATATTGACCAACTGTACACATCCTCGGCAATATTTACCGTAAGCTATTTGTATACAATGTCACACGCTTTTCCTGAAATAAAGTTTTAAAAAAAAACACACCAAAATAGTGAACTGTTGGTTTTTGAATCCTAAAAATAATAAATCATGTACGCTGTTTAAGACTTTGCAGCTAACACAATTCATTTCCTCCCCAACACGCATTAGTATTAAAAGCCAGAACCATACCTTGCTCGATAGGATTCTCTCCAGTTGCCCTGACAGAACCCAGGAGGCGGGTGTTCTCCCTAACAGTTTCAGTAACCACTGTCTAGTGTACTGCATACGCAAAATAAAGGCCACTAAATCCCCTCCCAAGATTATGATCACCAGGTCTTTCAAACAATTTAATCTTGAATTCTTTCTAAACAATCTCAAGAACACACCATGGCAAAGATTAGGTTTAATACAGATCTAGACTCTGCAATTGCTTTCTTCAGTCCGGGCTCTTGCTTGTGTTTGGAATTTGCATGCCCCTCTGCGTAAATTGCACAATTTTAGAATGTAATTACTTGACCCACCACTGTGACATGTTAAAAGAGCTAAACAGGCTGTCGCTGGAATCCCGACGCACTCTTCATCTTTCCAGCCTTGTGCATAAGAGCATTTCTGGGAAGCTCCCACCCCACCTGAGTAGAATGCTCTCCCCAGCTGTTTCCACCTCCTATAACCTCCAATCCAGTACTAGCACGATATTTAGCATACCGCAATACAAAAATAAAGTGGCTCGATCCTCTTTTTCCTACAGAGCACCGCAATTATGGAATAACCTCAGGGACAGGGGTTGAGAACAAGAGAGGATGGAACACTGCCTAGAAATTATACATATATATACAAAAAATAATAAAAATGTATTAGTGAACGAGATACAACGTGAATATTTCGCACATCAACTCTTACACCGTCTGTATAAATACATACAGGGGCATACAGAGATACTATGCAGAAATAGAAGGTTTAAAAAGAGACAGACGGCACTTAAATCACGATTGTTATAAAGTAAATTGTTGTTGCAATATCTCTACTGTTACGATCAGTAGTATTTTGTTGCAGTTTGTCAGGCTGCAAAAGATATTGCCTGTGACTGAAGTCAAAAAAGAAAAAAGAAACCAAGTGCTGTCTGAATATTGTCTTTAGAGTTGTAATAGACTACGAGCTATAGTAACGGTATATCCTATTCCTGAGAGGACATCTACACTGGTCTGTAAGTAATCTGTAAACCCAAATATCAGTGAAGAAAGAAAGCAGATAAAAAAGTATGTATCTGTGCCTTCAAGGGCACCTACCAGGTAGGAAAGCTAACTGCAGGAAATAGAAGTACAGAAGAGGAGAGAGGCACTAAATCCTCAAACAATAACTGTGCCTTCAAGGGCACCTCCCTATTGAAACAACTGGCTAGCTAGCGTCTAAACAACTAAGATATTAGCAGAATAATGTGTTGTCTGATACACATTAGCTGATGTCCGTGCGCTAAAAAACGCAGGCAATGTTATAACCACGATTAGTATGTGTGGCTACAACCTCGGTATCCCTCCCGACGTACCCACAACCTATGTGGTTGTTAATAATAATCGGAATATCCCAAAAAGTTGGCTGCAAGTGCAGAGGGTATAGTACTGGGAAGGACCAGAAAAACCCTGACGCGCGTTTCGCCGGTAGGGCGGCTTTTCAAGGGGAACGTGATCATTACGAAGTGGGCTTTTAAATAGGGCGCCCAAACTTTTCATTGGAGTCACGAGAACGTCGACGTCATCAATTAATTCTGACGAGAGACGGTGGTCCAAAGGGACCATATTACTTCGTTCATATTCTGTTGCCAAATTCACAGAAAGTGAAAAAACGTCATGTATCCACTGAATAGATACATGGTGTACGGGATCCGGTGGCATGTATAGAGTAAGTGGCATGCCTAAAATGAGTTAATGTGGTTAAACAGTTATGTGAAGAACATATAGTGCCCGATCAGAATATGAACACGGATTTCATAATACTCTATTATGTGTGATAAGTCAAGTGCATGTGTTAAAAAGGTGTATAAAAGAGCTATATTATACCACTCATCTGATATAGTATTCACAGATTACGTTGCTGGTAATGTATATAACTCTTACACCGATTAATAACTTCATATTCCATCTATATATAATAGTAAATAACACCCCATTTCGACATATGATACACTCCTATGTATGTGCATAGGGAAGTCGTTTTATCATGGGAAAACATCTTTATAGAGGGCCAAGACAATGTAAAAAATAGTCCTATTTGTTATATAGAGGAAAATATAATATACAGATGGACCATTGACATAATGGTCAATACTGAAATCACATGCAGAGAACATTAAAGGTATTTCCTCATGTTCAATGCAAACTAGTTTTACGATGAGAGTATGGGAAAAAGGTTTCTTAACAGATGTACAGTGTAGAGCATGTTAATGCAATTGAATGAATTAGTAGACGTTCTTGGTGTTAACAATTTCTGCAATGTTTTGTAGTTAGAAGGAGTATTGATAATCAGATGGTCATTGGAGATTAGAATTAATATACTGGAAAATATACTGTATACTGTGTGCATATCATGTGATCAAGAAATGCCAGTAATGACGACAGAGAAGATTATTAAATATGGGAACTAGATTAAGGTATATTATTAGTGTATAAAGGGTGTATAGTTGAACTCCTCGTTGAGTCCCTGTGGGGCGAGGGTTCTAAAGGAATATATCCATTTAGATTCTTTGCGAAGTAACTGCTGGTTGAAGTTCCCTTTTCTAGGGTTAAAAGTCAGTTTCTCAATAGCCTGGAATCTTAAATTGTCAGTATTGCCATGATGGAAATTTATGACATGTCTTGCCACAGGAGTAGGCGTGATAGTGTTCTTTACAGAATTAATGTGCTGGAGGATCCTTCGACGAAAAGGTTGGATGGTTTTGCCAATATACTGAATGCCACATTTACACGTGATCAGATATATTAGCCGAGTGGTACTGCAATTGACCAGTGCATTGGTTTTAATGATAATTTCTGATTGCGTGGATGTAGTAGATTTTGAAGGGGTTATAAACGGGCAGGCTTTACAATGGCCACACCTGTATGTTCCCTTCGTGGTTGTGAGCCAATTAGGCTCAGTTGGAGTAGGAGCCAAAAAACTGTGAACTAGGAGGTCTTTCAGATTTCTAGAACGCCGGGCCGTGATGGATGGATAGTTTGGTAGAGATTTACTCAAAATAGGGTTATGTACAAGGATAGGCCAGTGATTGGAAAAGGTCTGTGTCATTTGACCCCAGCCACTGTCAAAAGTGGCAATACATCTCGGGGTCAAAGAACTAGTTTTTGGACGTGTAGTCTTTAAGCTTTCCAGTCTATTAGTCCCACTGGCCCGTTGGTATGCCTTTTTGAGAACTTTATTCGGATATCCCAGGGCCTTGAAGCGGAGTTTCAGAGATTGGTATTCTTGGTAATATGCCGAGTCCTCCGAGCAGTTTCTCCTCGCTCTCAGATATTGTCCGTATGGGATTGATGCTTTCAACCTGTATGGGTGATGACTCTCCCAATGGAGGAGGCTATTTGTTGAGGTCAGCTTTCTGAGGAGTTCAGTTTGGATAGTACCATCCTCCATCCACCTCAGGGACAGAGTCAAATCTCCATTTAATCTAAAATAAAAGAGATACCTCAGCACAGAAGGCACCTCTCCTGGTTGAATATATTTATTACCTGTTATGTATTTTTTAATTTTATATAGTTTGCATATTGTATTTTTTATAATATTGTATCCTATTGTAACAATGCAATGTTTTGTGGACCCAGGACATACTTGAAAACAAGAGAAATCTCGGAGTATTCATCCTGGTAAAATATTTTATAAATAAAAAAAAAAAAAAATAAGTGTCCCCCTTTTTTTTTTTTATTTGTTGTGACAGATCCATCTGTATAGACTTATATTGCTGGTTCGTCTGTTTGCCTTGATTTCGTTGGATTTCCTGTCCGTATGTTTCCCCAAATACCGATTGAAACTACCGAACAGACGGCCACCCAGGAGAGGAGTGTGCTGCTGGTTAACCTCTTGGCCCCAATTAGAACGTTGTGGTTAACCGCAGACACCTCTCCATTCCATTCGTACAGGTGGTCGTCGTTCGTATGCCGACCACGAGGCGTGGCCATTTTGGGACACGAGGAGAATCAGCGGTGTTCGGTGCAAATCTTATGGAACTAAAAACGAATACTTTATCTGCCTAACACCGCTGGAAGCTGCCGCCCGCCTTCTATTTCGTTGAGGCGTACGAACACCGGTCAGTTCGGGAGTTTCTATCAGTCGTATGGACTTTACCCAGGTAGCCGTCCCATGGAGTCATTCGTATACCGAAGGACTTATGAAAGACTTTGACTCCATGGCGATTGAACTACGTACATCGGATCTGAGCGCTATTCGGTAGGAATATGCACTCAGATCCAGGCTATCTGGGGATACGTTACACGAACCATATACATTCGGTATTTCTGAATTTATGTATTTTATTGTATTTTTCTTATTATGTTTTAAAATGGCGCTTGTCTCTATCCTGGGAGATAATTAGGTTTCTTCCTAATTATCTCCGGGATAGAGAAGGAGGATTTATGGGTAAAATGGGAAGGGCTTATATTGAAGCCACTGCGATTGGCTACTGTCCAATATATTGTACAGTCTTCCACAAGGTCCCCTAGGGGAGTGTCCACCTTGTGGAGACCCGCATAAATACCGGGCAGGTAGCCCCCATTAAACACATTCCTGTTTGACCTTCAAGACGGAGCTTGGTCTCGTTTGTGGAGGGATTTATTATTGGGACAGTACTTTTCGTTATTTCTAGCTGTGGAAGGATTTCGAATGAATTGCTGATCGGGAGTTGCCGCGTTCGTATGCTCCGTTCGGGAGTTTGACGATCGGCTGGATTAAAACTGCATTTCTGGAGAAAGGGGATTATTCACTAAACGGCGGCTTTATTCCCCTGGCGGTGAGTGTCGTAACATTTGTTATATAATATTTTTTCTTCCTTGGTAAACATTCTGGAAATCCACTACAAACTGTGGTGCTTTCCTGTTAATACTCTTATAAAATTGTAGTATTTGTAATAATAGTGGCCCTGTCACCCTCCCACCCCCCAAAAATAGTATTTCAAAAAGACAAAGTCTTTATGAAATGCTCACAAGCAAAAAAAAACCAACAAATAAAAAAAAACCGACAAAGTAGGGACTACATTATCTTATGTATTTTGTCTACGACTGACAAAAAATGACAAAAGGTCACAGATGGCTGTGAGGAAAAAGGCTCTGTCTATGGAAATTTCAGCGGTCTCCTCCATAGGCATTAGTGTTGAATTCTAACACGTGTGAAAGTACAGCACTGACATGGACTCCTGGCAGTTGAAGTGCCAGGAGCTGAAGAAAGAAAATAGATACAAAAACATATGTCTCTGATTAGATAATTAAGATATGTGTCCGTCATGCAGTTCTCCATTTTTATTTATTTATATATATATATATATATATATATATATATATATATATTTTTTTTTATTTTTTTTTTATTTTTCACAGCATGGTCAGAAATGTAATGAGAAAAGCAAGCTTGGGAAGGGCAAAACAAAAAAAGTATGATTGTAGGTGGGATGAAGATATTTGTAGTGTACTGGTCCTGGTTGTGATAGGAGCACTCAGAGCTGTAACTCCCAACAGATTCAAGGTGGGACATCTGAGCTCGCGGTCCAGAAGAGTGCAGTTCTAAAAATGGATAAGATACTGCGCAGAACCCTCAAGCACCCAGGCTTCTGTTAGAGGGCTAGAGAATGAGGAATACAACATAGCAATATATTTATCTTTAAAAAAAATAAAATAAAAAAAATTTAACTGTACACAATGCACACAAAGAAAAGTAACAAATGTTAAGATAATAGGGTGCATGGTATGATAGCATTCTAGACTTTGGGTGTTGCTAAAATGAATTTCGTTAACATTATTCATTTTTAGATGAAAGTCATTCAATTTCTTTTCAGAATATTATATGGACGAATATAATTCTGTGATCCACACTAACAGATAACTTCCTAAACTGGCATTCTTGTGGGATTGCCATATTTAAGAATACCAATTAGGGGGCTGTTCAGTAGATAGCTCCCTAATCATTATGTGGAATTGCCCCAAGGATACCAAATAAGGGAGCTATCCACTAAGAAGCTTAAAGATCATAATGCCGAAAAGCCCTTCCTTTTTTTAATGCTGCTCTTTCGGCCAACTTTACTAAACAAAAAAATGCTTATTATTCATAAATAACAGATTTCATTCCTCACTCATGCCCCTAACTGCTATGCTGCGGGAAGGGACAACTCTACCAGTTGCTGCTTGCCGTCATAAAAGACTAGCGACTGGGTAGCTTTTGCTGCTCAGTTGCCAATCCAATAAAGGGAGACCTAGCACAGGTCCCCCATGGTGGGGCAACTAACAAATAAATAAAGTGGGCAGTGTCAACCTGTCCCAAACGTGTGGGGGCTAATAAAATAAACAGGAGAACCTAGTATTTGCTCAGCAGCCACCCATGTACACAGTGTCCCTTTTATTCTTCAGAGCCCCAAGAGCAATTTATTCTCTGTTTAACTTGATGTCACATTCATCGATTTGCCTTTCACAAGTATGAATAAATTGCAGAAAATTTATACGAAAACATTTTAGTCTGAAAACTAATGCCCCACAGCTACGGCATTTACTCAACTGTAAAATCAGTTTAGTGACACATTCTCCATTTGTAACCAAACAGACATGTCAACCACCTTCATTACACTCTTCCCAGTATAAAGAAACCATTTGCACTACACTGGGAAGGTTATTTATTGAAGGAACATGCCAGGGCACAAAGGTTATTATTTGACAGTTGCAAACACTGAAGACCCACTGAAACACCATATTAACACCAGACTAAGAGGAGACATACTATTGTGCTTTCTGGGGACAGTATAATGGATAATGGTTATGAAAAAAAAAAAAAAAAAGTTACATAAAGCATATGCAGTTTGTCTTGCAAAACTCATGCACATTTTGACACTATCACAATCACACACAAATTATGTATCACCAAAAATTATATTATTATGGATACAAACCAACATTCTTACCAAAATTATTCTGTAAGGAAGCGAATTGTAGATGCCCCTTTCGCACCAGCTCTACTCTCATGTCTTCATTCTGAATATGTAACTCAGAAACCATGTTACAGGGAATGTAGCCTGTTTTCCCAGCACATTCCCCGCGATAAAATCCATCTGCATCTTTATCACCAAAAACCTGAAACATTACAATCAGTTTTCCTTCATTTTGTACACTGTACTAGTAATATTTGGCTATTTAGAAATTAGTATCAGAAAATAGACTAATATATTCTAGCAGTAAATTATACTAAAATATATATATAAAATATCACTATGTGGTTAATCAATATACACAAGTGAATCGAATACTTAATTCCATGAATTGCCACTTTAAAGTTCAATTTACAGAGCAGGAGATAAAAACTTTTAATTACAAACAGGAGACTCCTGCAAGGTCTAGCAAGCTATTAACAGAACAGGAGAAAGAAATTCTAAATTAAACAAGCTAATAAAGGAAGTATAAACATTAGATGACTCTTTAAAAGAAGTGTTTAGGAAGGAAGGCTGTGTAAGTCACATGTAAGGAGGTGTAGCTGATTTAAGTTTTAAATGGCAGCGGATTGAGCCGTAAGACTGCAGGAGTATGATCTATACACCAAACATGCTTAATGGAGCTAAAGTTTTTTTGAAGAGTACACAGTCTCTTTAAGCCTAGAGTCACAAAGCAAAGCCAGACCAAAAAAAAAAAAAAAAAAACACAATCTGAACTAAACATATAAAGAAGCAGAAAAAATACATAAGTAAAACAGAATAAGTAAATTGCAATAAAATAAGAAAATAAAATAAAGATGAAAATAGTAGCTAAAAATTAAAAAAACCCAAAAATCAATCTAATCTTACGGCAATATAGTTTATCTAGTAACAGGTAAGGAATACAAAATCACAGTGCCATAGTGCTGATCCTTCTAAATATTTATTAAACACATGGTTAAAAAGCACAAAGAATAATGTAGGTCGCATGAGCATATCAGATGGGATAAGTGAAGTATAGACATGCCTTTTGTGAAATTGGTGGCTTTTTCCTACTTATTTCTATCCTCTCATATTAACACTTTTGTATTAACTTTTTTGTATGCATCTTTATTTTCTGATCGCTATTTTATTCACAAGGTGTTTATTTTTGTTTAAGAAACCCCAATTAAGAAGCAAACACGCGTTAATATGTCTTCTCTAGGATTTGAATGTGAGGAAGTTTTACATTTTGTGGTAGTTGGTTAGGTAGACAGGAATCTGGGCAGAATTGATGACAACAGTTTCTGGGGGCTGGAGCTGGCATGGGATTGGTTAAAGGTTGCAAGCAGTAAAAGAGCTGGAAACTGGGACAGTATTAAAAGAAGCAGCACAAGTTTAATCCTGTCAGAGTAGACTGAAGCAGGAACGGTGTGTACGGACCCCACTGAACATTCCCCATAGAGATGCATTGATTCAAGGAGGAGATAAGGAGATGCTGATAGACACAGTACAGCGGTTTGCAGCGCATGCGCAATAGTCTTCCACTGCTTTCCTATGGCAATTGGATTGGCTGAGAAAGTCAAATATGATTAACTCAGCCAAGGAGTCGGAGCAGGGGTGGGGTCAGACACAACAAGACCTGCGCAGTACTAGAAGATTTGCGAGTAAACTACCTTTTACTCTTCTGATAGGGGGGTCCGGAAACCTAAATATTGTTAATAAAACTATAGTGTCAGGAATTCCTGTTTGTATTCCTGACACTATAGTGTTCCTTTAATAAAGCAGTATGAGTGTATCGATCATGTCCCTGAAGTCTCACTACTCAATTCTCTGCCATTTAAGAGTTAAATCACTTTGCCTATGCCGCCCTAGCCCCCCATGAGGGAGAGGGCACTATAGTTTCTCTGGAAAGTGCATGAAAGATGCAGCAATATTTCAACTGGTAAACTGTGTTAGTGTTTGGTCAGCTTGACAACGATCAGTTAACAGTTGAAGCATTGCTCTGAATCTGTTGCACACTTTAATAAAGGGACACTGAAGAATTAAGGATGTTCTAGAGCAGCGTTTCCCAAACCAGTCCTCAAGACCCACCAGCAGAGCCAGTGCAGCTCCCCCAGCGGCCGCCAGCACAAGTCCCCCAGCGGCCGCCAGCACAGGTGCCCCAGCGGCCGCCAGCACAGGTGCCCCAGCGGCCACCAGCACAGGTGCCCCAGCGGCCGCCAGCACAGGTGCCCCAGCGGCCGCCAGCACAGGTGCCCCAGCGGCCGCCAGCACAGGTGCCCCAGCGGCCGCCAGCACAGGTGCCCAAGCGGCCGCCAGCACAGGTGCCCCAGTAGCCGCCAGCACAGACAGCCGTCTGCACTGCACGACCCCCTGGCAGGTAGTAGTAATGTGTGTGTGTGTGCCTGTCTGTGTCACGGTGTGTGTGTGCCTGTCTGTGTCACGGTGTGTGTGTGCCTGTCTGTGTCACGGTGTGTGTGTGTGTGTGTGTGTGCCTGTCTGTGTCACGGTGTGTGTGTGTGTGCCTGTCTGTGTCACGGTGTGTGTGTGTGTGCCTGTCTGTGTCACGGTGTGTGTGTGTGTGTGTGTGTGTGTGTGCCTGTCTGTGTCACGGGGTGTGTGTGTGTCTGTGTCACGGGGTGTGTGCGTGTCTGTGTCACGGGGTGTGTGTGTGTCTGTGTCACGGGGTGTGTGTGTGTCTGTGTCACGGGGTGTGTGTGTGTCTGTGTCACGGGGTGTGTGTGTGTGTGTCACGGGGTGTGTGTGTGTCTGTGTCACGGGGTGTGTGTGTGTCTGTGTCACGGGGTGTGTGTGTGTCTGTGTCACGGGGTGTGTGTGTGTCTGTGTCACGGGGTGTGTGTGTCTGTGTCACGGGGTGTGTGTGTGCGCGCGTCACGGGTGTGTGTGCGTCACGGGTGTGTGTGTGTGTGTGTGTGTCTGCGTCACGGGTGTGTGTGTGTCTGCGTCAGCGTCACGGGTGTGTGTGTCTGCGTCACGGGTGTGTGTGTGTCTGCGTCACGGGTGTGTGTGTGTCTGCGTCACGGGTGTGTGTGTGTCTGCGTCACGGGGGTGTGTGTGTCTGCGTCACGGGGGTGTGTGTGTCTGCGTCACGGGGGTGTGTGTGTCTGCGTCACGGGGGTGTGTGTGTCTGCGTCACGGGGTGTGTGTGTCACGGGGTGTGTGTGTCACGGGGTGTGTGTGTGTGTCACGGGGTGTGTGTTTGTGTGTGTCACGGGGTGTGTGTTTGTGTGTGTCACGGGGTGTGTGTTTGTGTGTGTCACGGGGTGTATATCTGTGTCATGGGGTGTGTGGGGGTCTGTGGGGGTCTGTCTGTGTCACGGTGTGTGTGGGGGTCTGTGTGTCACGGTGTGTGTGGGGGTCTGTGTGTCACGGTGTGTGGGGGGGGTCTGTGTGTCACGGTGTGTGTGGGGGTCTGTGTGTCACGGTGTGTGTGGGGGTCTGTGTGTCACGGTGTGTGTGGGGGTCTGTGTGTCACGGTGTGTGTGGGGGTCTGTGTGTCACGGTGTGTGTGGGGGTCTGTCTGTGGGGGTCTGTCTGTCACGGTGTGTGGGGGTCTGTCTGTCACGGTGTGTGGGGTTCTGTCTGTGTCACAGTGTGTGTGGGGTTCTGTCTGTGTCACAGTGTGTGTGGGGGTCTGTCTGTGTCACAGTGTGTGTGGGGGTCTGTCTGTGTCACAGTGTGTGTGGGGGTCTGTCTGTGTCACAGTGTGTGTGGGGGTCTGTCTGTGTCACAGTGTGTGTGGGGGTCTGTCTGTGTCACAGTGTGTGTGGGGGTCTGTCTGTGTCACGGTCTGTCATGGTGTGTGTGTGTGTCTGTCTGTCTGTATATGTGTGTTTCTGTGTCTGTCATGGTGTATATGTGTGTTGAAAAAAATCTGTATATCTGTCATGGTATATGTGTGTTTCTGTGTCTGTCATGGTGTATATGTGTGTTGAAAAAAAAAAAGGTGAGCAAAAACACTATGTTTACCCACGAAGCGTGCTGGTCTCCCCTCGACTGGCCCTGCCTCTATGGCTGAGATCATCAAGCTTGATGATCTCAGCCAATCCAATGCTTTGCCATAGGATTGGCTGCAAAACGCTACACCAATCAGCATCTCCTCATAGAGATGCATTGAATCAATATATCTCTATGGGGAACGTTCAGCGCCTCCAGAGTGTGGAGGCCCTGAATGTAGGTGCACTGACACAGGAAGCACCTCTAGTGACCGTCTGAGTGACTGTCACTAACGGTGTCATTTTGAAGCAATGTAAAGCGTGTTTACGTTGAAAAGCCTGTAGGGACATGCTATTGACACCAGTACCACTACACTAAACTGTGTGTGTGTGTGTGTGCGTGCGTCTGCTAGTGAGTGAGCTTGCTTGCATGTGTGTGCCTGCTAGTGAGTGAGCTTGTGTTTTTATGTCAATGAGCTGATGTATATCAGTGAGATTGTTTGTCTATGAGGCTGTGTATCAATGAGCTTGTGTGTGTCATTGAGATGTCAGTGAGATTGTGTCTGTATGTGAGTATGCCTACTGTATAATTAAACATTTTACTCCGAAAGGACCAATATTTTATATTAGAAAAAGCAATATATATTACTCAATCATCTGTCATCTGGGGTGGCAAGACATAGCCTTACTTATTACATGCGATACTATATGGTGCAGTGACTTATGGGTCTGGCATAATTTTTTTTCCAGGGCTGCTTTGTATCCCCAGTCCGGCCCTGCCCACCAGCAGTCCAGGTTTTGTTAGTATCCCCATTGGAATAAAACAAGGAAATACATAAATCCTAGACTGTTGGTGGGCCATGAGGACTGGTTTCTAGAGTATAGTAACAGTATGCACTAAGGCACGTTGATTTTCTATTGCAGACCTATCGGAAGCTATACTAACTAAATGTTCCTCTTATATTATGACATGTGGATCTACCATACACGTTTACATGCACCATCACTTAATAACTTAACCGCTCTAAAACGGACATAATCATCTTCTATCCATAGCATCAAACACTAAATTGATTACCATTAAAAGTCTCACTATTTTCTTTCCTTACACAAAAATATCTCAGGGTTACTGTATTGTTGACTGCTCAAATTATGAACCTGATTGTTTTGCCTTTGCACAGCCAATATTCCTTTATTTCTGTAAATGCTACAAAATTCTAACATACCGGGTACTTAATAATCTTCTGTCTTAAATTACTACTAAATTGCCTTTAGTCATTCCTAACTAACAAATCCAGTCCTTCCACAATGCTATCACCTGGCTCTTCTTGATCAGTCAATCATACTCTTCCTGCTGCTCCACTGTCCAAAGGCCTTTACTAGATTTCTTCATAGGGCAACGGAAATACAATTTGAACTCATATGGATTTACAAAGCCCCCCCACAAATTTGGTCCCTTCTACAAATCTGTCCTTGCTACCAAATACTGAACAACTAAACTCCTCCGTTTTTTTTTTCATTCCCAAAAACAATATAAATCAAAATCTCTCTCTCTTGCTTTAAAGACTATTCCTCTATTCCTGAACTGTATCACATATCTTCACTTTCGTCTGAACTTAAAGTGGCTCTGTCACTTCTGAGTAATTCAAAAAGATATACAGGGTTATTCACTAAAGTGAGAACTAACTGTGAATTCAAAGTGAATTTCAAATGTAAGGTGAAAATAGCTAGACTGGAAACATTCAGATATTTCTGCTATGCGTTCAGCTTCTCTGGCCTTAAATTTGACATTCACTTTGTATTCTTGTATTCTCCCTTTAGTAAATAACCCTGATAATCCTTATGACTAATACTGACTGTGTTGTAATTTTATTGAAAGCTACAAAAGGACTACTTTGTCTTATGGTAAAGCCTAAAGTTGATAAAATGTGTATCTCCGCTGTCAACTTTTGTCCAATCCCAGCAGCCGTCACAAGTAAAAGCTGTGGGATTCAGACATTGTTTCACTTATGAAGAGATGTGATGTATGAATAATCTGCAGCCGTGAGGGATTGTCCATAAATCTCAATGTTCTACTACACACACACGCGAGAGAGTACAGCATTAACAATGTGGTAAATTAAGCTCCAGAAGCAGAAGAGGGTGGCTGTAAAAGACAGCTTCCACTGTAAGTACATCTACCTTCCACTGCTCCCCATGGACACTCTCGGTCTGCAAATAGAGAGATCACCTTTGAGGGTCTTTACAAAAGTGACATATCCACTTTAAACTTGGCCCCCTTTTATTATTTTCAAAATACTTCCTCAAAATACCTCTAAAGAGTTCAAAAAATACTACCACTAACTCCAATCTTTATATTCAGATATTGACTCCCTACGCAAATCATTTTCTTCGTCTATGGTATAATTCATCACTTTCTTCTCTGTAACTTATATTTGACTTGTTCCATTATCCCTTAGGAAATAGCTCCCATAACCTGCACAACTGTTTTTTTTTCTGTCAAGTTATATTTAGCTAGAACTATTATGTGACAGAAATATTTAGCAGAACCTAATTTCTCTAGGTAAATAAGAATTATAGTAACTCTACAAATGAGTTCATGCCAAAATGTAAAAAAAATAAATGTTTAATGCAATTTAAAAACATTTATTCATGCCTCTAGTCTAGGCTGCAACATTGTTTGCACTAATATGCATGTATATATGAATGTAGACACTTTTTTTTTTTTTTAGTGGCAGCACTATAGATTAATCTCTTTACATATTGTATCACATTTACCCTGTTTACCTTACCTGTAAAATCTGTCCTTCTTTGAATGGAAGCTCTTCTTCATATGCATCAGGATTTGGGGACATTGTAGCAGGTTCATAGTCAAAGCGTGCAACAAACATCCGCACTGTGTTCCGTTTTAAGGAAAAATCTTTTTCCTGCGGACTATTTTTCTGACAAAACTCTGGGGAGGCACAATGGTCAGATCCTGTAAGAGAAAAGATATGCTTAGTTGGAATTGGGAATTGTAAATTAAGAGCATGCTTTGAAAAAATTGTAACAATAGGCTCTGATTGGAGCCCATCTAGATGACCTGTTTCGGAGTCTTGAACTCGTGGACTGGCTCTTGTTGTAACAGGTGCAGATACTTCGGAAAGACCAGGCTGGTTTGAGGCTTTAGGTTCTCCATTCCAATCAACCTGGAAGCAATGTGAAGACCTGTAAGTTCTCAGATACACACAATCAGCATGATGAACGGTAGCAAAATGTGCACAAGGCCAAGCAAGGACTAGATTGCTTACTAAAACAAACAGATAAAAGTGCTAGGACTGCATGCAGTATTCCTCCACTCTAGTTTATAACATATCTAAGTATCATGTCAAATGTGTTAAAATAAACAAATTTAAAAATTAAAAATTGGAATTTTATTTTTCATATTCAGTTATTTTGCAAATTGAAGGCAAAATTGACACAAAGAATCATGTTCTTTTCAATTTTTTTCACAACATATAATTGTCAGTTAAATCAAAGATACACCACATTGATGGACAATGAGGCTCTGGATTTCCGAATGACAAATATTTGTGAGAACATAGTTTAATATTTAAAGTTCAATAAAACTTTCTCACTTTGAATGTAAAGCACCAACATTTCTATGTATTAAATGTCTCAAAAAAAGAAATAAAAAAAATGAAAATAAAAAACACACTGAATGCAATAGATGCATATTATTAAGGTATAAAAATATGTAAACTTAGAATAATGTGAGTAATTCCAGGAGAGATACTGTATGTCTGTCCATTCTAAATAAATCACTAAGAGAAGCATTTATTGCGGAAGCAGTTAATGAGCAGTAGTGCAAATTTTCCATTCACACATTCTTTCAGCTGTTGGAGGCAGGAATAAAGCACATAGACCATATAAACAGCAAACAAAGGAGTTACAGCCACGAAAAATGCCATCAGACACAAGGAGGATGGGGAAACAACTGCGAACAAATATATACACTAGGGACTTGGATATCACCTTGCCACCACAGTCCCATGCAGTTATCCGCACTGTTTTATTCCTTTGAATCCTGCAATCTGGGTTATCTTTTCCACGGTCAAACTTCGACCCAGGAATCTCACGACCAGGGAGTAATGCACTAGTTCCTTTGAGACACTCTACAGCTTTATTCTGTACTTTAAATTGTCTCTTCAATGCCTTTTGCTGAATATTTCGTATTGGCTCAGAATGTCTGGAAGCTTCATGGTCTGCCTTTGAACTGTACTGCCAAAGGTCAGTTTCATTCTGGTTCATAGAGTGTGCTGGAGATGGAAATGGAGGTTCATCTTCATCTTCTGTGTCATACTCTACGTCAATTTCTAAATTTCTTGAGTTGCAAGAGCTTGGTATTTTTGCTTTAAGTGACTGCCTTTCAGAATATTTTCTGGTTTTGCCTTTACAGCTTTTGTGGTTATTTGAGGACAATTCTTTGGGGATACCATAAGCTACCTGGTCCTTCTGAGGGTGGCCTCGAGAATTTAGACCGGCCTGGGTGGAATTTGGAACCAAACGACTGCAGTGCTCACGTGTATCACCCAGTCTCTTTTTGCTTGACTCAGACCAATAGTGGGCTCTGTCATTCTGAGAAGAACTTCTTTTTGCATTCAACATTACACTTCCAGATAGACAAGGCTTTGGGCCATCAAATTGAAATGTACTATCTTTTGTTTTCAGACACCAGTCATGGTCAACATCAACACAGTCTTCCTCAAGAAAATGGGCTTGGGTACATTTTGCAAGGTAATCTTTTTGGCAATTTTCAGTAGACCAGCTTTTACAAGATTCATTTATTGATTTAGGTGGTATGGTCTCAGGAGTATTTCTGTTCTGGTATTTCTGTGCACCTACATTGCAACACAATTGCATCTTGAGAGATACCGGTGGTGAAAGGTTCTCTTCCTCTTCATCTTCTTCCTCAGTTACTTCTGGAATACTGAACAATTTCTTGCTGCAATGCTTCTGTAGAGGCAAATCCAGCATCCTCTCAAGAATTTCCTCATCACTATCTGTTTCACATGTATCCAACTTCAAGCATTTTCAAAAGAAATGAAGATGTAATATAGGTGAAGGTGGAATATAAAGGAAGTAAAATGTTGTACATCATAATATGACAGATTTAGTTTCAGTTCATTGCAGCCCAAGGTAGATGGGCTTAGGATCATAAGTTCAAACAATTTACATTGGGTGGGGTAAATACTCAAAAGTAATACATGAGTGAAATTCAGCTGAGAAACACAAACAGCCTTGCTGGCCATGCTAAAAAACTTGTTTGTCTTTGGACGTTTAAAAGAAAACGTATAGTAGACTTGTTGCAATACTGATCTGAAGTAAATGCTAAAAACAATATGTTAATACTGAGATAAGATTATGCCAGTGAAAGGTGACTAACTTAAGTCAGAAATAGATCAGTTTTTGCATTTCATGGCATATAATGTACATATTAAAATATTGCAGTTTAGATTATTAAAGTAAATGAGATCAAATGATGCCTTAGAAATACTTACTTTTGTTGAGCTGTCATCTCCACTTTGCACAATAGCATGGCCCCACTTTTTCACAATATTACAATTGTTATCTTCCTTATCTTCCTCCTCCTCCTCCTCCTCCTCTTCTTCCTCCTCGTCGTCGTCCTCCTCCTCCTCCTCCTCCAGGATGTCCGAGAGGTTAGAGAGGTTGGAGCAACGACTAAGATCCGAATGAGAAACCGCTGCATGTGCATCAGGCTGCAAAACATGTACTTCCTAATTTTGGGATAGAGAAGACTGATATGAAAAAACACATCAATGTGCATTTGGTTTAAGGTATTTATCTCTAAAGAGTTCCTGGCCTGGAAATGTGCAAGTTGCTATAAAATAATCAAATTACGGTAATGCCATAGTGTAAAATGTTTAGCACTGAGAAATGTAATCACATATAGTCATAGTTCCCAGACTCAGGCAGTCATTGGGCTGTTATAGCCGATACAACAACTGAATGATGTCAAGTCAAAACTGATTCAAGCTATTTTGTTTGGTTACTCTACTCGCCTTCTCCCTGATTGATTGGTTTCCGTTCCAGTCCTAATTCTACAGTGCATTTCCTGCCAGTCTTTTCTGAACTGTTCTTCAGCCAATTCCCGCTTAAAAGGACCACTAAAGGTACCCATATTAATGAAGTGGTCTAGGTGCAGTAGTTCTTTAGTTTTAACAATGCAATGTAAAACATTGCCGTTTTGTAGAGACTGAAATGTTTCCATTGTAGGGTTAACCACACCTCTAGTGGTTGTCAGGGCTGCCATCAGAAATTTTGGGGCCCCTGACAAAGCACAAGGTCTGGCCCCTCCCCCCCCCCCGACCCCTCCCTCCCAGGCCCGCCCACGCCCTACCTAGTCCGCTGACAATGATGCAGGACTGAATGTGGTGTGTATAGTGGAAGTGAATCAGAATGTGTGTAATGGATGTAGTGTTTGTGTGTATTAGATACTGTTTGTGCAGTGAATGCAGAGTGTGTTAGTGTAGCGGATGCAGTGTGTATAGTGAACGCAGAGTGTGTACAGTGATGTAGTGTGTATTTGTGTAGTGGATGTAGTGTTTGTATGTACTAGATGAAATGTGTTTAGTGGATGCAGTGTCTGTAGTTGATGTAGTGTGTGTATTAGACGCAGTGTCTGTGTATAGTGAATGCAGAGTGTTTCAATTTGTGGTGGATGTAGTGTGTGTACTGTGAATACAGGATGTTTGTGTAGTGGATGCTGTGTGTACAGTTAATGCAGAGTGTGTGTCAGTATAGTGAATCCAGAGTGTGTGCATAGTTTAGTGAATGCAGAGTGTGTGTTAGTGTGTAATGAATGCAGAGTGTGTGTTAGTGTGTAATGAATGCAGAGTGTGTGTTAGTGTGTAGTGAATGCAGAGTGTGTCAGTGTAATGAATGTAGTGTGTGTTAGTGCAGTGAATGCAGAGTGTTTGTAAATGTGTAGTGAATGCAGAGTGTGTGTTAATGTGTAGTGAATGCAGAGGGTGTGTTAGTGTGTAGTGGATGCAGAGTGTGTGTTAGTGTAGTGAATGCAGAGTGTTAATGTGTAGTGAATGCAGATAGTGTTTGAGTAGTGGATGTAGTGTGTGTACAGTGATGTAGTGTGTGTTTGTGTAGTGGATGTAGTGTTTGTATGTACTAGATGAAATGTGTTTAGTGGATGCAGTGTCTGTAGTGGATGTAGTGTGTGTATTAGACACAGTGTATGTGTATAGTGAATGCAGAATGTTTCAATTTGTGGTGGATGTAGTGTGTGTACTGTGAATACAGGATGTTTGTGTAGTGGATGCTGTGTGTACAGGTGATGCAGAGTGTATGTTAGTGTAGTGAATGCAGAGTGTGTGTCAGTATAGTGAATGCAGAGTGTGTGCATAGTTTAGTGAATGCAGAGT
Organism: Pelobates fuscus; assembly: GCF_036172605.1. NCBI lineage: Eukaryota > Metazoa > Chordata > Amphibia > Anura > Pelobatidae > Pelobates > Pelobates fuscus. The sequence continues at coordinate 94,155,502 of NC_086317.1, read as the reverse complement.
GTGTGTTAGTGTTTAATAAATGCAGAGTGTGTGTTAGGGTGTAGTGAATGCAGAGTGTGTCAGTGTAATGAATGTAGTGTGTGTGTAAATTTGTAGTGAATGCAGAGTGTGTGTTAATGTGTAGTGAATGCAGAGAGTGTGTTAGTGTAGTGAATGCAGAGAGTGTGTTAGTGTGTAGCGGATGCAGAGTCTTATTATTATTTATTTATTTATTAAAAATTCTTAAGAAAACGCAGTCTTATTACCCATAGGGTCTCGATGCGCATACCAGCAATAAAAACAGACAAAACAATATCCAGCAAAACCACAGCATTATAATCACATGCATTTGAACCAAGTTAAAAATTTCATGTCATCCCATACGCCTGAGCAAATAAAACTGTTTTTAAGCTCCGGCGGAACTTCAGTAGATCATTCTCAAGTCTTAATGTCAGAGGCAGGGAGTTCCAAAATTGCGCTCCCTGAACATCACTCGTTCTCCCTCCGCACTTTTTCTTTTTAAAATTTGGAATCTTCAATAAGGCTAAATCAGCCGATCTCAAGGATCGACTGGGAGCATAGCGTGTGAATTTATCCTTCAGATAGTCTGGTCCCATACCATGGATTGCCTTATATACCAAACAACCATTTTTAAACAGAACCCGTTCACGAACGGGCAGCCAGTGCAAGGCTCTTAATGATGGAGTGATATGGTCATTGCGGGCCACACCCGTAAGTAGCCTTGCAGCTGCGTTCTGTATCAACTGTAGCTTGTGTATGATGTTCTGAGGCAGTCCAAAGTACAGAGCATTGCAGTAGTCCAATCGGCTACCGATGATGGCGTTGACCACCGAGATTTGATCGGAGGGGGTAATGAATCTAAAAATAGACCTCAGAAGCTTCAGGTGGTAGTGGCAAGAGCTTACCACCTGATTAATCTGGGGCTTCAGTGTCAACCTGGAGTAGAAAATGACTCCCAGATCTCTGACCTTGGTGGCAGGACTCGGAGATGGAGAAAACGAGTCCGGCCATGAGGGAAAGATACTACTCACCTCCTGGTTACTGAAGATGATGCATTCAGTTTTGGAGCCATTAAGTTTTAGATAATTGGCTCCCATCCACGACTGGATATCCTGTAGGCAGGAAGAAAGATTGATTTGATCCTCCTTTTTCTTGGCCAGGCGAAAGTACAACTGGGTATCGTCGGCATAGATATGATAGGGAAGCATGTGGCGGCGGATGATATGGGTCAGTGGCCTCATATAGATGTTAAACAGGATTGGAGATAAAGCCGAACCCTGGGGGACTCCACACGTCAGGGAGATGTTAGAGGAGTAAAATGTCCCCAATTTTACCCTTTGAACCCTGTCGTGGAGTCTGTGTTAGTGTAGTGAATGCAGAGAGTGTGTTAGTGTGTAGCGAATGCAGAGAGTGTGTTAGTGTGTAGCGGATGCAGAGTCTGTGTTAGTGTAGCGGATGCAGAGTCTGTGTTAGTGTAGCGGATGCAGAGTGTGTGTTAGTGTAGTGAATGCAGAGTGTGTTAGTGTGTAGCGGATGCAGAGTGTGTGTTAGTGTAGCGGATGCAGAGTGTGTGTTAGTGTAGCGGATGCAGAGTGTGTGTTAGTGTAGCGGATGCAGAGTGTGTGTTAGTGTAGCGGATGCAGAGTGTGTGTTAGTGTAGCGGATGCAGAGTGTGGTAATGTGTAGCGAATGCAGAGTGTGTGTCAGTATAGTGGATGCAGTGAGTGTGTTAGTGTGTAGTGTATGCAGTGTGTGTTGTATTAGTGTATGCAGTGTGTGTTGTATTAGTGTATGCAGTGTGTGTTGTATTAGTGTATGCAGTGTGTGTTGTGTCAGTGTATGCAGAGTGTGTTGTGTCAGTGTATGCGGTGTGTGTGTTGTGTCAGTGTATGCAGAGTGTGTGTTGTGTCAGTGTATGCAGAGTGTGTTGTGTCAGTGTATGCAGAGTGTGTGTTGTGTTAGTGTATGCAGTGTGTGTTGTGTTGGTATATGCAGTGTGTGTGTTGTGTTAGTGTATGCAGTGTGTGTTGTGTTGGTATATGCAGTGTGTGTGTTGTGTTAGTGTATGTAGTGTGTGTGTGTTGTGTCAGTGTATGTAGTGTGTGTGTGTTGTGTCAGTGTATGCAGTGTGTGTGTGTTGTGTCAGTGTATGCAGTGTGTGTGTGTGTGTGTGTGTGTTGTGTCAGTGTATGCAGTGTGTGTGTGTGTGTGTTGTGTCAGTGTATGCAGTGTGTGTTGTGTCAGTGTATGCAGTGTGTGTGTGTGTGTTGTGTCAGTGTATGCAGTGTGTGTGTGTGTGTTGTGTCAGTGTATGCAGTGTGTGTGTGTGTGTGTGTTGTGTCAGTGTATGTAGTGTGTGTGTGTTTTGTGTCAGTGTATGCAGTGTGTGTGTTTTGTCAGTGTATGTAGTGTGTGTGTTGTGTCAGTGTATGCAGTGTGTGTGTTTTGTCAGTGTATGTAGTGTGTGTGTTGTGTCAGTGTATGTAGTGTGTGTGTGTAAATGTCCAATGAGGAGGGGGAGGGGGGGCATTTTAACATTATTAAAAAAAAAAAAATAAATTTAATTAATTAAATTGTTTCTCCCCCCTCCCTGCTTACCTGTGTCTAGGGAGGGGGGAGATTCCATCCCTGGTGGTCCGGTGGCATGGTGGGGCCCCCCGGCTTCCTGTTACCGCAGAGGGGGCCCAGGCAGCACACAGCTTCTCCTCTTCTCTCCTCCAATAACTCTGGCGAGACCCGCGGAGCGTTGCCATGGCAACCGGGTCTCGCGAGAGTTATTAGCAGGGAGGAGAAGAGAAGAGGCAGTGTGCTGGGCCCCCTCTGCGGTAACAGTAAGCCGGGGGGCCCGCGGCTGCACACATAGATAGCGATATTCGCTATCTATGTGTGCAGGGAGGGAAAGTGGGGCCCGGGACTGCCAGAGCAGTCCGGGACCCCCAGGGCCGCCGGGCCCGTGACAACTGTCACGGTTGTCACCCCCTGATGGCGGCCCTGGTGGTTGTTTTCCTGAAAGAACCAAGTCAGCCTCCCATCTTGCTGTTACTAGAGATTGGCGCAGCACAGCAATTTATTTTCATTGCAGGGTGTCATACACCTCTAGAAGATGTCCTCTTAAAGGGGCACTCTAGTCACCCGAAGCACTATAGCTTAATGCGGTGGTTCCGGTGTCAATAGCAGGCCCCTGCAGTGTCAGCACTGTAAACACTGCCTTTTCAGAGAACAACCACATAAAAAGTAGCTTAAGAGAGAAACATGTCCTAAAATTGGCAGACGTCTAGGTTTATAATATAAACAAGAGTAGCCCTGAGTTCCACATTCAGAAGTAGAAGTGAAGTAGAAGTTTGTGCATATACACCAACATAGCTTAACTAATAATACCACTCACATGCGCTAGGGGATATATGAGCATTAGAGCATACCACACCCTTGTGGGGTTCACCTCCCTCCCAGTTCTGTCAAATATCATCAATGGAGTCACTATCAGTATTCCAGGGGTAGGAGGTGAAGGGGGAAGCCTACACTATACAAAACTTAAAGGAACACTAGAGGGTCATGAACACAAAGATGTATTCCTGACACTATAGTGCTAACCCCACCATTTAGGTGGCTTGCCCCCCCATTGCCATCCTTAAAAATTAGTAAAACTCACCTTATTTCCAGCGCCGCGCGGGTCTGCCAGTGCTGGCCCCGCCCCTGGTGACTTCATCAGAATTGCTGATTTTTAGCCAATCCAATCCTTTCCCATGGCTAAAATTAGCAAGGGGGCGAGGCCAAACAGGGCTGAAAAATTCAGCGTTGCCATGCAAAGCGTGGAGACGCTGAACGTAAGTGCTGCCTACTGTGCAGCACTGAGCCAGGAAGCTCCTCCAGTGGTCATCTGAGGAGTGGCCACTTGGAGGTGTCCCTAGGGGCAATGTAAACACTGCCTTTTCTTTGAAAAGGCAGTGTTTGCATGAAAATGCCTGAAGTCAATGATTATACTCACCAGAACAAATACATTAAGCTGTAGTAGTTCTGGTGACTATAGTGTCCATTTAACCGTGCAGTGGTACAATGTGGTGGCTCACTAAGTAGTGAGATAGCAGGCAAAGGTTAAGTGTGGTAGAGTACTGGTACTAACAAAAAGAACAACAAAAGAAAAAGTTAAAAAAAAAAGTTCAATAGAGTAGACAGTCACCAAGGTGATCGCAGGATCAGTGTTGAATCATGGTTGAACTTAGCAGCCCGTATGCGGATAATAGGAGCAGAAATCCATGTTGCAGCATTTCAGGTCGCCTCTGTAGTAGAGGTGCTAGGCTCATATGGGTCACTGACTCTGTAAGGACCAGTGTGCGCATATGGGATTCCATCTCTGAGTAACACCATGCACGGTAGGAAGTGCCCATATGTGTAAAAATTAGGAACTTCAGGGTCCCCCAGCGGTAAAATATTCTTTGTGCGGAGAAGTTGGAAGAGCAGTTGCAGGGTTGTGCGCCACACCAGCATGCTGCAGGTAAGATCCAGGAATAAGAGCAGTGATGGCCCCTCGAATTGTAAAGGAGTCGTGGAGAAGGGCTTTGTCTTGATGAGATTGGAAGTGGAAGACGAGGTCCGCTGGGGTAGCTGTAGGCGGCCTCGGCAGTCGAAACAAACCGTCCAGTTTCACTGCTTTTGCCTGCTTCTGCGGTAACACAGTGTTGAGCAGGTGTAAGGGAGGCGCACCGAGTCTGGGACCTCCCCGTATTTTTAGATTATAACTCCTCCTCTGGTCCCCCATGGCGTCCACCTTCGTGTTGGTGGCTAGTTGTTGTTTTTGAAGGACCTCAATTTTATATTCCAAGGAGGTGATACTGGAGTCATGGGTGCTTGTCGATGCCTCCAGTAAGGTGATCAGAGAGGTGGCGCCTACTATGGCATCTTTGAAGTAGGCCATGTCAGCTGCGATATTTGCTCTGAGCTCTGCCAGCATACTTTTCGGCTGTACCGCCGTGACCGGGCCACCAGTGGTAGTTTACTTCGTAGATGGACCCATCCGCAGGCTATGTGATGCCTCACAAGGTAGCGAGTGGTGGGTTACTTAGTAGATGGACCCATTCTCAGGCTATGTGATGCCCCTGCTCCCAGATCAAAAGTGATATTCTCAGACGAAAAGGAGGATTCTTCATCACCCAGTGCCATTTTGTCCCATTGACTGCTGAGAACCCCACAGGAGTTCACCGATGTCTCGGCTCGTTGGGCCCTTGTCAGCCTTTGCTTTTTATATATATTTTTTCCCTGCCTCATAACACCATTTCACAGCAAATGAGGGGTGGTTTGCTAGGGTGAGTGCCTGATATCATCACCAAAGGCACAATTTCTCAGCAGTTAGGCTCTGAGCTCAAGGAGTTGCATCATCCTCTTTGCACGATGGTTAACTATCAATTTTGATAATTTCACTCATTCAACTCTACCCAAAATAGGTAGTGTAAAGCTGTAGCATTAGGAAAACAGGAGGGTATTCCTAACATTATAGTGTTTCTTTAATGTTATTACAGTGCAGGGAATACACATTTTTTATAATTTTTAACTCCACTGGCCACCTATTCATCCAGCATGTAAATCCGCTTTGCAACTTTCATTCTGCTGGCAAAACGAAAATTGCTATGTTCTGTAGATTATTCCTAGATTTTAAATCCTAGAAGTTCACAAATGGGCTCTAGACATTTTACATCCAAACAGCAGCTCTGGGAGGTTTTTCTGACATCTTGCAAACAAATTCAAGCAGAAGCTGTCCAAAAACTCACAAGTTCAATGGATGCAAGACTTGTGAAGCTGCTATCAAATAAGGGGTCCTATGTTAAAATATAACGTGATCTGTTAAAATGTTTAAAAAGTTAAAATGTTGTTATAAGTTTGATTGAAATAGCTTTTGATTTCAGTAAATATGCTGCAAACAAAACAAATGACAATTTTCAGTTCTTTACAACCTATAAAGTGTTTTGAAACTTACTGTGCGTAATAATTTAGAACCGTGCATTGAAAGTTTTATATGTTTAAAAAAATACTGTTATCATTAGGTTTGGTCAATAAAATTTGAATTGTACTCTTAATAGTTGATAACATGAGAATTATGCTGACTGTTATTTACATCATTTAGGTAAATGAGAATTATATCATTTGCATAATAATTTGGAAAAGGGTGTATAGGCATTGCAAAAAAAAAAAAAAAAAAGAATAAAATGAATGGGCAACAACTTTCATAGCAAAAACAAAACTGAAGCGCCTTTTGATTTGCATATAAAAGACTGGCTTTAGTAACCTATTTGCTTAAAAAAAAAGAGAACTTGGCTTGGAAACTATGTAGAAAGGAGCTTGTTTTTCGTGTGAACTGCAACCTGAATGACCATGGGGGAATAATTTAGCTTTTTCTTGAAATCTATAGACCACTATAGTTCAGATATTCTGTAACTAACTCACTGTATTACATAAGAAAAAAGATCAGACTTTTGTCACAATACTAACCTTAGCTTCACTATTAAAATTAGTTGCTTCTGACTCTTTGAGCTTCTCTTCCTTCAGGAAGTCTTCAATGGAGACATCCCGGTAACCCACACGGCAGCTGGTGTCCTCTGCTTCTTCTGACAATACCGTTTCTGGGCTTGAGCTTTCCTCTTTGGCAGTTACTGTACTCTTTTCAACCATGCTTTCTGTGTTCCATGCTTTACCTGGTTCTAGTGGAAGGCCACTGGGCAGTGATGGATCATTCAGCTCAGGTTCTTTGGTGTCTTTGAGCTAAAATATATAACATTGTCAAAGTTTAAAATTTTTATCAACATGCCATTGTACTAAGTACTGTATGCTGACACCCAGTGTGCAACATCAAAAATAAAACACACATACAAAACAAAACTGGTGTGTGGTGAGAAAGCCTATGACACTTTGACTATGCAGATGCATATTTATGTTAGATCACGTAGTAGATGTCTAGTTCCAGTTTATAAAATTAGTGATCCTTTTTCTACAGTGGGATTTACGTTACGAGTTAAATTTAGGTTTCATCAAATCCAACTGTTCCAAACAAGCTATATTGATTTTTATAATGAATAAAAAAAGCTTTAAAAAAACAACACACAAACCTATCAAATGGGAGACATAGGGGAATAAATAAGGATTGGATAAAATGTAATAGTGAGGTAGAATCAAACACTGCTCACAATAACACCTACAATTTAGTAAATAAATAAATAAAAGAGACAAAGCTAACTTATAAGCCAATTCTTATAAATAATTATTTGGACAAATATGACATGAGTGAGAAAGGAGGACCCAAACGAAAACAAAGTTATACAAAGTCAAACATGAAAAAGCACGTTGTTAAAAACTTATCAATCTTCAACTTATTACAGCTGATCAAACAGTGGCCAAGCTCATTACATACTAGAGTTACACTGCTAAGGGGAGGAGTTAAAAAAATATTATGAAGAATGTAACTAAAGGTTAACAGAAAAACATGTTCAAAGAAGGGAACGGACAATGTGAGTAATGACAAGGAAATTAACATACACAGATATGTGGACCAGATAGTCCCTGTAATTCTAGTCTTCAGGAGAATTAAAGAGGAAATGTTGCCAGCCTAGTCATTTCTCGCCTCCCCTTTTTCTTACACCCAAGATCCAATACTCCTAGTTTATTCATACGTCTAACTCTCCTAACTTACTTCACCTTCTTCCCCATAAAATCGTATTCAAAACACAAAGGAGTCTGACTAATTCCCGTTTATGCGCCATACATTTTAAAACACCTTGACTGACGACACTGCAATTACTCCTCTTTATCGGACTCTCTTTGGTTTCATAAACACATACGGGTACTATACGGGTGCACCCCTCCCACTTTTTCCTGAGAACTGACAGTTCCTTATTCTTTCAACACAGTAAATGCTGAGGTGAATAACCCCACAGAGTTAAATAAAAAGGTAATTTAATTTTCCTGCATTTCCATGTTATTGCAACTTTGCAATTCCATGACGATCGTTCGGGCATCTAATGGAAGACTAACATTCATGTGCTTTTAATCCAGCCATGCCTGACATGTGCATGTTATATGCAGCCAAATACATTTGCATACTTTGCCAAACTAGACTATCTTAAAGGGAAACAAAGTTGTTTTTCGTGCACTATAGTTCCTATAGTGCCTCCCTCATTCCCCTTGGTGCTGGTTTCTATAGAGCCCACCTAATTCCCTTGGCGCTGGTTCTGGCTCTGTCTCCGTTCCTCCCCCACCGACATCAGCACTCACATTAGGTTTTCCCTTTATAGGAAAGCATTATAGAATGCTTTCCTATGGGTATTCGGGTGATGCTGGATGTCCTCATCCTCATGAGGATGTCCAGCGACCAAAAGTCGCCTAATGACCCACTAGAGGTGGAGTTAACCCATAAAAAATAATTATTGCAGTTAATTAATAACTGCAATAATTACCGTTGCTGGGTTAAGGGACCTGGGAATATGCACCCAGACCCCTTCAATGAGCTGTAGTGGTTTGGGTGCCTGTAGTGTCCCTTTAATAATAATTAAAAAAAACAAAAAACTTTCCTATTCTTTTATTGCTTCATTCCATAACTTTCTAAATAATTATTTATATACAAGCACAAGTTACGCAAGCCACTAAATTTCAAGCATAATATAGTACACAAAGTCATGCATAGTTAATTATTTAAAACATCATATCATTTGAGAAATGTCTCACTTACAGGACTCTCTGTTGGAAGTCTGCTTTTTCCCTCTTGTAATGTGATGTTGCCCATTTCTACATTTTCAGAAGTCCATGCTGGAATTGGTAGGCTTGGAGGAACATAGTTAGTCGTTAATTGTGATTGAATCGAGGATTTTTTTCCCTGTGATCCTTGATGTGGAACTAATGTTTTAGAAGGCTCAGGTCTGGAAGTACCTTGGCAGACGCTCAAGGAAGCACTATGTGGTGACAGCAGGAGATGTGGAGATATTCGAACAGGCAATGAATCTATGGCTTCACCACTCCTGCAGCTTGCATGAATGGAAACATTTGCTTTGGAACTAGTGGTATGTGGATAAGTAAGGGAGCAAGGGGAAGACATAGATAGTGGAATAGAAGGAAATGTCTCAGAACTAGTGTTCATGGATGATCCTGATGATGGCTGGCAGATAAGGCTGGTGTTAGATAGGGTATGTAATGACAAAGAACGGTCAGAAACCATCAACAAGGCAGAGGGTATTTGAGCTGGCACAGAGTCCATAGATTCTCCACCAGGAAACATAGTTCTAACTGATATCTCCCGGGACACCTGTAGCAGTTGTAGATGTGACATGCCTACCAACACGCTGCCTGCTGTAGGAGACGTTACTTCTAGTACCTAGAAGAAGAAAAACAATATTCCACAACATTATTTCTCTCCCTACATATTTCATTGTACAGCATGGCTGAATATGCTGCTTTTTATAAATTAAGTACATTGTATAAATATATACTGATCCATAAAATTAGAGAAAAATATATTCTCTTTTTGGACTATAAAAGAACACCTTGTGTTGATGATATTAGATCAAATCAGTAGAAGATGATGATAGAAAATAAGAACAGGAGAGTAATTTGTCTGTGACTAAATGTGGAAAATATGAAGCTTACTCTGTGAAGAGAGACTGCTTTCATATGTCACCTTAGTAAATCACACGGATCTCATAACCTGGTAATTAGTTAAAACATTAATTTAGATGTTTTGTTTCCAGTCATTTCACTATTTGCTACCTTTTTACTTCTGAGAAGACTTCTTTAACCCCTTAAGGACACATGACATGTGTGACATGTGTGACATGTCATGATTCCCTTTTATTCCAGAAGTTTGGTCCTTAAGGGGTTAATCTTCAGCAGACTATTTTTGAAAGACTCCTTTTTTCATTATTTTTGTTTAATCAGCGGAGTTTAAGGTTTCATTATATGCAGCCCCCTTCAAGTTATATGAGTTACATAGAGAATAACATTCTACTAAAGTTTGCTACAGAGGTCATAGAACATTCTAACTGCTAACTAAAAGTTAGTGATTAGTCTGCCTTTTGCCAAACAAACAACAAAACCCTCTTTCAATCGGATCTGAAGATGAAAGGCTGTCTAGACACGCATGGTGTCTCCATGACACTGTACTTTCACCAAATAATGGAAAAAAGGTACTCTGTGTGCAGTCACACAAGACTCACTTTGGGAAGATGGCCATGCCGAACACTGGCAAGTGCAGAGGAGGTATATACTTGTCTGTTTGATTCCTCTGTAGTACTCACTCCAGTAAACATTTCAATAGTGTTTATTGGAGTGAGGAAATACATTTTTGGGGGGGCACTAACTGTAGAAAAAGTTATTCATATTTTAATGGCTATTACATATGCATTTACCTTCTGTCCGTCAGCGTATACTGCATATCCAGTAACTCGCGTCCCATTTGAAGTTCCTGCTGCATCAATTGTCACTGGCAGCCAACTTATAAGCAGAACTCCAGCTGTGGGACCCAATTCAACTTGAACATCTAGGGGAGCATCTGGAGGACCTGTGCAGAAAATTAACAATTAGACTAAGAAATTCCACTGCCTGTAGTAAACAGAAAATCTTGTCTTCAATGCGGATTTGAAAAATAACTGGAAAACTATGTTTATATATATATATATATATATATATATATATATATATATATATATATATATATATATACATATATTATTCCGCTGTCCAAATTAAAACTGTCCTGTAGTAATATTCAAATTGTATAGGTGTTTTACAATGCTTCAGAATCCTAAAAACATTCGAATTTTTGAATTCTGAATAAGCTACAGAACTGGCGTATTTTTTTTTTTTTAACTAGAAAGCACATACTGAATGTCACATCAAATATTAAATTGATGCGATTTTAAATTATATACTTTGCCATGGTTTCTTCATATCTAGAGCAAAAGAACAAATGTTTCAATAAATATAGATCAAGACTCATAAAAACTTTCTGAACCACCTCACTTTGAGATGGTTTTTATGCTCAGTGAACAGATCATGAGACAATAAAATATACACAGTGAAAAACTGAATAGAAAAGAAAGTAGCAGACGTCAGAAAGTAAACACTAATAAAAAGTTAGCATAAGATTAAAAAAAGTTTACACTTATGGTAAACAGCAAAGATGATCAGATGAGAAAAAAAAGTAATCACCTACCTGCAGGAGGTGTTGTCAGCTGTAAAACTGTTGTTTTTTGTTCTCGCCTCTCAAGAGGCATCTCCCAAGGAATTCTCTGAGGTTGGGCTTCCACTTTTACATTATAGGTGGTACAGGGCCGCAAGCTACTAAAGCTGTACCAGTAAGCCCCTGTCTTGGCTCGACCACATATTTCCTCATTCAAATACAAGGCATGGGAGTAGTTACTATTGCATGGCTGCCATGTGACCTCAGCATACGTGGCAGAAAGGCTGCGAACACGCAGTTGCTTTGGAGCCAGAGAAAATCCATGTCCAACCAGCATTGTGCAGCGCATTCTGTCTGAGCAGCCCCTTTCAGTCATGCTCTGCACGGAGATGCGGTAATTCCGTGTTTTCAGTTCCAGCTTCTCAATCAAGGCTTTAGTCTGTCCTCCGCACCTCACATTTTGTCGAAGTTCATTGTCCACATATATATTATAACTTAGAATATTTGCACTACCTGCTTTAACCAAAGGAGGCTCCCAACCAACCACGACGCTACGCGCCAGCTGTTTTATCAATGCTAACTTGCGAGGATAAGGCACGGTTGAGACATCGGCATTCCCCTCATTATTTCCTTGCATTATACATGGCAAAGGGCTGAGACTGCTCCCATCATCATCTTCTTCACTTCTCTCAATACTGCTCCCACTCAGAAAGCTAATGTCCTGTCCAGAGCTCTGTGAAAGCTCATTACTCTCGGGAGGTTGAAAGGCCATGAGACCATCATCTGATACGCGTTCAACAAAATTAGAAGGGACTAAACCTCTTCTTCCATCCATCAACTCTCCTATTAAATACAAGAGACAATAGATTTTAACACTCCCACTAAGCAGTTACAACCTCATACAGACATTTTAACAAAATATACCAATATTCATTTTCATGTAAATACAAAGAGGCATTAAGGGAACACTGCTTTGTACATTCTAATTACCAATGCAGAGTCATGATTTAGTACACTAATCTGAATTTGAGATAAAAACCCACCCGATCTAAGCTATACAATCTATTGTGGTATTTGCGTGTGCAGCAGTAACACAGGGTAATTGCATTGCCACTACACATGCCTTGAAGAGTTTTCCCACCTTCATAAAACCCATCGTCATCCATGTCTCCATATACATAAATATATTCTCCAGCTGTAAGAGGCAGTTCTGCTTCGGGGTTTTCATTCGGTCCATCGAAAGGATTGTAACTGGAAACATTACACAAGAACAGCATATAAAGTTACATATAAACTATTCTTCTGATTAAGAATAACACCAACATGATGGCTGGTGCCTAGTTAAACCAGTCATAAAATACATTACAATAATGGTCTTGAGATTGTGATTAATCACATAGAACCTAAAAGTAATTGTAAAGGAAACTGTGACTAAGTGAAATTGTGTTGCTCTGCGAAAAAAATTTAGTTAGTTTAAGTGCCAGGATGACTCAAGAAATTAATACCAAAATTCATGTTAAAATTACAATGCAGTTTGTGTAGATCTCAAATATGTGGTGCAATACAAGGTATATTACACCTGTATAGTTCAATATAAAGTATATATATGCCCTTAATCCTACATAGCACCAACACAAGCTGTACCCACACCTGTTCTGTGTTTATAATACAATATACAGAATATATTTCACCTGTATCGTGCAATATCTAGTGTATATTTCACATATATCATGGCAATATACTGTGCATATCTTATCTGTATCACTTTTAGATTGCATTTTTAGCTTTTCTATTTCACCTGTATCGTGCAATAAAAACTTGTAACTTAGCAGTAGTGCGAGCTTCAGGGTCTGGATTTAATGAAATGCTATCAGCTTCCAGCTCTTCCATTTCACTGGCAGTGTCCACCTAAAAACACATAGGTTGAGATCATTCAGCATGACTGTTACGAACTAAAGCAATACAAACAAAACTTAAACTGCAGGCTTAACAAATCTTAAAAGCATGGTAGCCTAAGCTCCTAACTTACAATGGTATTTCACATTGATTACATTTTGGAACGTACAAAGCTACAAGGACTGAAGGCTGTCTAAGCAGTCATATGCTATATTTTTGGGATGTGTGTATATATCAATGAATATAGCAGGAGTTTTTGGATTAATAAATTGACATTTTAACCTATGGGAGCTTTTTAAATAAATATTTATTTTACTTTTATTTCTGACGTATGTCTGTCGATCCACCTGCATTTGTTTAACAGTGATTGGTTGTGAGTCGAGTCAGCTGCTCAGTTCACACTTTTTTCCTTGGCTGTGCTCAGTGGCTGAAGTAAAGCGCCCTTGTGCAAACATTTATTTTTTTGTGGGGGGCAAAACTCTAGCTCAAGAATGGCCAAAAGGTTGATCCCCATCTGTTGTTGCACACAGCGGCACCGCAAAAGGTTTCCTCAGTGCTATGATCAGTGCTATGGAGTGCTGCCTTTTAAATGAAGATGTGCTTTTGCGTGTAGTGTTGGTGTTTGAATGAAGGGGTGTTTGCATGCAGTGTTAGCATTTGATTGCTGGGATGTACGCACATATATTACCACATACATACTTACACACACACATACACACTATCACACACACACAAATAATAAAAAAAAAACAATTATGTGTGTATATATTTTAAGCCACCCTCCCGCTAACATACCATTTGTGTGCAGGAGGGTGGCTTCCTTTGGGTCCTGCTGCTGGCTGAGGCTAATAGGAGTGTGTCTGGAGCAGCTCTCCATGTAGCTGTGAGGAAGGGACAGGCTTTCACTTCCTCCCAGCATTGCCGATTATACAGGGGACTGGTCGCGCTGTTAACGTGTTATGGCGCCCAATCAGGCCCCCTGTTTAGAAATGCCCATTAGGTGGACCCACCCAATTTAACTCCTAAATGGCAGACAATTGAACAAGTGAGACTGCTCAAGCATGATCTATACACAAAAACTGCTTAATTGAGCTAAAGTTGTGTTGGTGACCATAGGGTCTTTTTAAGTTATGTTTCTTTGTAACTTTTAGATTTGGTTTCTCTTGCAGATATTTCTGTTAGTGGAGTTGTGGAGCATTGGCAAATATCCGGTCTCCAACATCACTAAATGCACCTTTTTATTTGATATCAAAGATTTTTGCAGTATCATCTTGTTAATTGACATGGCACCTATAATCAGAGAGAAGTACTTGAGCTTGGCATCAAACAACTACCTAATAGACTAACTACTGCTCCAGTCCTCTAATTACAGCTATAAGTTATCAGCTAGTTAAGCGTTTAGATTTCATTGGCAGCTAGAAGCAGTTTTATGAAAGTGTTTAGGAATTACTAACCTCTGGTGTGGGGCAGGACTTTGAACTTTCATGCATCGATTCAGATTTTGATAATGTCTGTGGTGCCTCAAGCTTCTCTTTCTCTTTGGCAAGTACATCATGGGCCTCAGCGGTTTGGGCTTCACAATGGGGATCTGGCAGCGGAGGTAATGTTTCTTCTTTTTTAGATTCTTCCTCGTTGATCTTTGTGTTGATCTCTGAGAGATCAGGGCCTATCACATATGAAATGAGTGAAATTTACATTGGACTGTTTCAGCACAGAAATCACTGGTGACTTGTACTCCATGCAAACCTGACACAGTGTGAAACTTACAATATACACAATTATTTTATTAATAGGTGTGTCACAAACTCCACCCAAGCTTAAAAAAGAAATACAGTAACTGCAGTAAGAAAATAGCTGTGTTTCCTAAATATGTACGGTACAAAAATTAAATTAGAAGCTCAAGATAATATTTTTTGAATTTCATTTTAAAATTGTCAGAAAGCTACTTTAATTTTTTTTAGAATTATTAGCATAAAAATTGTAATGTTAAAAGTACAAGATACAAGTGCTGATTACTTGCATATAGATGGAATAAAAAAAAAAAATCCCAAAGGAAGGAGCAACTACTAGCTGCTGCACAAATAGATCCAAAGGCAGCAGAACTACCTTGATTCAAGTTATAGTGCATGCAGCAGATCTATAAATGTAGATCTGCATCTCAGTCATTGGGTTCTATTCTACAACAAACACAAAAAAATGTGGGTATTAAAATCGATAACTTTAAATGTTTATGGCCTTTAAAATATATCTGATGAGGAGGGTGTGTACATGACTGACCGGATGTACTGTAGAGAAAGTGCTCTTATAGATCTGAAATACAGTTTCAGTGATACAGCCTGTGATTTGTGTCTTTATATTAACATGACTAAACCAAGTGAGACTATAGCAAGAAAAAGAAGATAGCAGCTTCGAGGTAATTTGACTGCCTGTTATTTAAATGTTGTTTGAGAGGTCCCCTGTGTGACCAAATACTAACCACTGTGAGCTCATTAACATGTCCTAATGCTGGCTGCCTCAACAAATGCAGACAAATTCATGCGTGACACTGGGTAGGGAATATCATGGGCCAGCAGTCTGGATGTATTAATTATCTATATCTATCTACATACATGTATATACATGTTGTTTTTGGTCCTGCTTGACCTCCAATAAATATATTTTTTTGCCTTCAGCATACGTTGTGACGTCTGTTTTTTTTTTTCTTTTAGCCCGTTTTCATTATTCATACAATGATTACATTAAACTTTATCTTGCATAATTAAACAATTACAATAAAACAAGGGTCAAAGTGCAATTCATGCATTAAATCCATTACATCTGTGGAAATTTTTGTATTGTGCATAGTAACATGCAAAGGCATGCGCAAGGTTTGTGCCAGGAGTCCCATCCACATCCAGTCCAATTCAAAGTCCGAGGCCATTTATTTTCTTCCCAATTTATATCCCCACCTGCACTTATAGTCCCGCAAATTATCTAGCTGAAGATGGCATTATTAACATGGCAATTTATCTATGTGTCTATCACTAAAGCAGATTTGTGGGTTGTGCTTTTTTACATGGTTCGTGGTCATAAAGAAAAAAAGTTTAGTTAAGTTTTTGTTTGACTAACAGAAATAAACCTTATGACTATTTTATAAAACCCTTAAGAGCACAAAAATGAGAAGAGAATGCCTTTGGCAACACACCTAGCACAGTGCCTTGCATCACATAGTATATTTACGTGCCCATTGTACACAGCAGAGCACAAAACAAGAACACACCACTTGTGTTACTTTATCCCTCAGTCAGACAACCCCAGAATCAAACACCAGGTGGTATTTACAGAAATAAACATGTCCTGGATTTCAGTACCCTCCATTGAGAGGTATATAAAACTGCTGATGTCATCCAAGTTAATGTCTACCCAACTGATCACATCCCAGGACGAGTATTCATCTAGAAAAAAGGTGAAGGTTTTATGGATAGATAGACTAGAAATGACAATGACATTTGATCCTTTATCAGTATTTACTCACTATAAAAAAGAAAAAAAAGCACTGCTTTGGTTATGTAATAGAGGAGATATTTAACAAGATATGATCTATCCAGTGATTTTATTTACAAAAACATAGTATTGCAGTAACACACACTGTGGTTTTAGACCAATTTAATTCAGTTCCATGAGAAAGCATAAACAGTGAGTTAATAGCATAACAATCTATCAAAATTCCTCTGTACACCGACTTTGTAAACTTTCTAACCTTGTGAGTAAATTGTAATCCCCAAACACGCTGACCAATTCAGATAATTATGGACTATCACGGATTAACTTTCCCAGCATTCATGAATTCATATTTAAATAACAAATTGCAAAGAACATCAAACTAATGTCAGTAAACAATTACAATGACATGTCTTTATATTACACGCATGATAAGTATCTTTGCACTTTGTATACATGCATATCTTTGGAGGTTCAAAACCAATAACTCATTGATTTAAAAAAATTTAAAAAAATAGTTTTTTTTTTTTTTTTTTTTTTTAAATTGATGACTGCTTTGCCAAGTAACACTCACCCACACAATCAGCTTGTCTCTCATCATGTACTGGAGACACTCCGGGTGTAGAACAGCACTGTGGTGGAGGCAGCTCTGAAGTCACCAATGTGGAGGTAAGAAGATCAATGTTCCCAGTTTGCAGACGGAACCTCTCTAGCTCTTGAGACAAGAGACTGAACTGCTCGGTCTGACTGCGACATTTCTCTTCTAAAATCTTGACTTGCACCTGAAAAGAAAATTAAAAAAAAAAATTGATATATATATATATATATATATATCAATCAATAAACGGTCCCATATCTTCACAAAGGTAGCCAAAATGTGCTATGGGACAAACACTTATTGAAAGATTCACGTACTTTACATGAATGTAGTGCCATTACCTGCCAATACTATAATAGGACATTAGCTCAATCATGATATATAGAGATATTACAAAGCTAAATCTTTACAATATATCTCCCCCTGCCCCCACCAACTTTAACCTATAGATGCCTATTCAGCTGAACTCTACTGAAATATTACTATTCATATGACTACAGAAAAAGACAAACAAATCTTCGCTTTAAGGCAGGGAAAATTGGCTCAGATGTTCATCAAATGTGTTTCATGACTTTCAGGTAGTCACTGTGGCGACAAGGCCAACCATCACGACATAAGTGATTCCCGATGAGAAGAAAATAGTAAATGTGCATCTAAAGCCTGTTGTGTTTCTCCTTGCATAAATTAACACAAGTATAAAATATGGGCTGAATTAAATCATGTTACATAAGTTATAACAAAATATTTTGCCAAGACTAACCTTAAAGAAACACTATAGGGTAAGGAACACAAACATGTATTCCTGACCCTATAGTGTTAAAAACACTATCTAGCCCCCATGGCCCCTTAACATAGTAAACTCTTACTTTATTCCTGCCTGCTGCTGTCTCTGCCCCTGATATGCCTCCTTGGCTGAAATCAGAAGTGGTGTTCTCAGCCAATCATAATGCTTTCCAATAGAAAAGCATTGGATTGGCTGAGAGTATCAAGGAGGCAGACCAGGGTCAGAGGCAGCGCAAGCCAAACACATCTCTGGCCAATCATTATCTCCTCATAGAGATGCATCTCTATGAGGAAAGTTCAGTGTATCCATGCAGAGGGTGGAGACTGAATGGCAGTGTTGCACACTGTGCAGCACCTCTAGCAGCCATCTAAGGAGTGGCTACTGGAGGTGTCCCTAGATTGTTAAGTAAACACTGCATTTTCTCTGAAAAGATAGTGTTCACTGCAAAAAGGGACTGATTATTCTCACCAGAACAAATAAAATAAGCTGTAGTTGTTATGGTGACTATAGTGTCCCTTTAATGTTTGGTGTCACTGATATTGTCCAACAAAATATTGTTTTTAGCTCAATTAAAAAGAAAAAAAAAATCTCTATATACTTCTAAAGAAAATCATTTGTGTAAAAACAAACCGCTCATAAATCGTTTTATAAAACATTATTTAAATTCGGGTCTGTTCTTAGCAAACTTACTTTTTGGGGCAAGAATGAATAAAAAAACAATTTTAATTAGAATCAAGATATTTCTTTTTAACAATACCTGCAAATTGTCCAAAGTGTTCTGAGTGTAGATAAAAAAAAACGGAGGAAAAAAAATTAAATAAAAAACAAACAAACACTGGTTAATGATGCGGAAAAGCCATAAACATTTTAGGAAATACTCAAGCAAAACTTGAACAGACTGACTTAAGACAGACTGGTGTAACAAGCTTAATTTATCAGGAAAACTATTTATTGACTAAATGTTCCAAAAATATAATAAACTTTTGAATAAAATGAATGGAAACCAAAACTATACTCACGGGTGATGTCAGTGAACAAAGAATATCATAAATAGTGTAAACTATATACATATAAAGCAATAGCAATTCCAGTAATTAGTGTGTTTAATTATTTTAATTTGTCAGAGAATATTGACATACAATACTACATCTATTTTCAACAGTGAACATTAAAAAAAAAAGAAAAAAAAAAAAAAGAGGTGGAAGAGATTCAGTAAGAAAATATTTGGCACAGTGAAATGGCAATTTTTCCAAGTGCACATTTGCACTTTGAAGAAGTGCTTCACTGGAATAAATGTTGTCCCTCACTGAAGTTATTTATACTGCTGATAACATGCAGGTCTTCCTCTGTCTTCAGCTTGTTCAGTTACATAAAAATACAAGTTTATTTGGTTAACTTTCATTCTATTAATGCTTGCGTTTACATTAATGATTCGTAGCATTTATTTCTCCATCAAACACTTACATATCACATAAATGACATAAGGTGAACACTGTATCCAAAATATTAAAATTTGGGCCATAGTTACGTAGTCATATAGTCTGAAAACATCACTCAAGTCCATCAAGTTCTTCTTTTCACATACCTGCATTACTGCTACCTAACCGTTTTTCGATTTTGCCAACAAATGCAGGGAAGTGGGGGATCCTTTTTGATTGGAAAATGTCAGTCACATTTCTCCATAAATAAACATACACAAAATTCTGTTTTGCCAAAACAATTCCAGACATTGTTTAAAGATTGCTATAAATTCTAGGGATCGACCGATTATCGGTTTTACCGATATTTTCGTCCAATATTCTGTATTTTCGGCAATATCGGTATCGGCCAATATAGATACCGATATTGCTGATAATACATACCAGGACCTGGGTGGCTGGCAGCAAGCTGTTACTTACCTCTCAGCAGCTCCCTACAGCTCCTCTGTGTAAATCTCGCGAGTCCCGCGGCCGAAGAGCGTTGCCACCGGTTACCATGGCAACGCTCCACGCGGCATGCAGACCACGAGATTTACACAGAGGAACTGAAGGGAGCTGCTGGGAAGGTAAGTCACAGCTTGCTGCGGGCCCCCTACTGCTCAGTACATGCCACTGGACCACCAGGGATTGACATATCCCCCCCCTCCCTGGCCAGGTAACAAGCAGGGAGGGGGGACAACAACAAAAAAAACAAATATTAAAAATAAAATTAAAATAAAAAATTCACAAACACACACACTACACAAACACACACACACTGCATTCATTATATACACACTACACAAACACACACACTGCATTCATTATATACACACACACACACACACTGCATCCACTACACACACACACACACACACTGCATCCACTACACACACACACAGCTCCCCTGTCTAAACACACTTTATCCACTACATGTGGCATGTATATTTTGTGCATTTACCTTTAAAAATTGTTTATTTTTTCAAAATGGTAAATGTACAGAATATCGGCAAGTTATCGGCTATCGGAAAGTTCACAGATTATCTGTATCGGCTCAAAAAAAAAAATATTGGTCAATCCCTAATAAAATCTTCTAAAACAACCTCCTTAGACAAGGAATTCCACATCTTAGTCTGGAGTCTGTGCGTAATGGGAGCAGCCACAGCTTCCCTGGAGCAGTTTGCCAAATCACTTACCCATGCCGCAGTTTTTAGAAACACATTTGCCCAAGACTTGCAACACTGATTAATGTTCTAAGGCAACATTGTGTGTAAAGATACAAGATAACTTCTCAAATACACACCTCCAGCAGCTGGACCGCTCCTTCATGTTCTTTCTTAGCTTCTACTTGGGCCTGAATTCAGAAAACACAGAGGATTGGTTATTACAAATCACAACAAAAACTAAAAGGAAATTTAAACAAAAAAAAAAAAAAAAAAAAAATACCTGCTGGAGACGTTTCACTTCTTCTTGCCTTTTCTTTAGTGCAGTCAGGGCATCTTCGTGATCTTTCTCTAACTGTTGCCTTCTCTCCACCACATCTCGCATATGCTGCAGGATACCAGACTTAATATTAAAAAGCCAAAACTTTGTGCAGCTTGTTTAACATGCTTTCAAAACTAACTAAAGGTTGCCTAAAACTAACCTTTAGCACTTCTTCTAGGTTATCCAGCTTGCTTTGCAGGTGGTGATTCTCCTTCAGGGCAGAATCTCTTTGCTCAGTTACCTCATTCAAATACTCCCTCAAGTCAGCATTTTCAGCTTCAACCTGCAGAAAATTTTGGAAATGCTTTTAAAAAAACCCTAATTATGTTCTACAGTGTTTCAATAAAAAAGGTCTGCTGATAGCTCCTAAAACATCTGTAGGGAACTTCATAGAAAATGCTTTAAAAAAAAAAAAAAACCAAAAAAACTTAACAACATGCACTTTCAGAGTGGTATCCTCACAAACACACTAAAAGCTAAACTCCACCAGCCAGGGTATTGAAATACAAATACTCCTCAGTAGCTAGAAACAGATTTACATACTCTCGTGTTCGGTGCAATGTGTAGGTCTGGCTACAGGTTGTTTTTTTTGTTTATTTTAGAATTTTTTTTTTAGTCTTTTTACAAAAATAGTAATGTTTTTTAATCCATAAGTCCAGCTTCCTGTTAAAAAATCAGCTATTTGTAATATTTGATCATAATATTTAATAATATTTGTCATAATGTTAACGTAGAGGCATTTTAAGAAACGTAATCACTATAGATTGCTCTAGTAATTGTGTTTTGTATAGTATCCTGGTGTCACCCCCCAGTTTAATTTTAAATTGATTCAGAATAAACCAGAGCACCTTTATGTGCCAATGACTGTCCCCATCTCAGCTTTATTGATAATCCAATATTAATATGATTGCATTATCAATGTCAGTTTTGTTCAATTGGGATGTAATGTGTATGATGCTCAGAGTGCTCCTTTAACATTTACAGTAATGCTGTGTTTATTCCATAAGTGGTGTTTTATGGACATGGCAATGATTTTTGAGATTTATAGTTCAAATGTTATAATTTCTAAATTAGAAAGCGGAGGAGTACAACTACAACTCCCAGATACCCTTGCTGTGCACATAAAGCACCACTGAAAGGATAAGCTCAACAGTGCTACAGAAAGCCTGCATTAAAGGAACACTATAGGGTCAGGAAAAGAAACGTGTATTCCTTATCCTATAGTTTTACTAACTATTTAGCCCCCCTTAAAGCTAGTAACAACTCACATTAATTCCAGGGCCACGCAGATCTGCCAGCGCTGGCTCAGCCCCCGATCCGCCTCCTTGGCTGACATTATCAGCCAGTCACAATGTTTTCCCATAGTAAAGCATTGGATTGACTGAACAGCAGTGCTGCAATGTACAACTACAATACAGGTTGCTAATGTTTTTAGTTTAAAAAAATAAAATGAAATAAAGTTCCTATGTTCATCAGTGGGAAGTGACCAACAAAACCTCAAAACTTTAGTTATAGAGCTTTTAAAATCAGGCTACAAAATATTAGAGGCCATAGATAAAAATGTACAGTGCTGGGGACAGGTTTAAAAAAGTTCACCCAGGAAAGTTGTAAGTACTGTGACAGCTACCTGCGATCATTCAACCAACAAAAATTAAACATTAGCAAAATTTTATACAGTACTTAACTTGAGAATATTTACTGAAAATCTTGAGAATTATTGCAGTACAATATACCAAATCAACTTTTGCATACTGCTGCTGCAATATCCTCATAGTGAAACAGAAGGGGAGAGAATTTACTTCTTTGTTTTAAAAAGTGCTCTCCGAGCAGACTAGCTAGTGGAAGATACTTTTTATAGTCGTCACAATGACCCCACTTACTCTCTCTCTCTCTCTCTCCCCCCTCCCCCCCCCCCCCCCCCCAAAAAAAAGAAAATAAATTAAAGCATTGAAATATTGTTGAACTGTCTATAGCAAAATAAAATGAACAGAATAAGTAACATTGTTATAACGGTTTACCTTTACGGTTTGCTTTACTTTGCCACTCAATCTTGAGTTTTCTTCCACAAGGCGTGCATTTTCAGTCTCTACCTCATGAAGCTTGAATTCCTTTTTAAAAAAAACACATGCCATTGTCATTATAGGATGTAAGAAATATAACAGAGTGGGGGAAAAAAAACGTAAAAAATGCATCAGAATTTGACAGTTGGTCAATGAAAATTTCTTCTCTGCATACACAAAAACAAATATAATTTCATAAAAGTCTAACCATCTGAAAAACTACATTTATGCTTACCAATACAAAAACGTTATACCCACACAACACGGAACACAAGCCTAATGAAAGTAGGGAGTGAACAGAAAATTAAAAAAACAAATAAATGCCAGGTGAAAGTGTCTAGAACGGTTCCTGCCAAATACAGTATTAAGCACACACAGTGCAAGCATTCAAGGTGGCAACCAGTACATCTTGTTCAGGTCAACGTATGAAAGATACAGGAGCTATCACTGGAACAAAGTCCTGACAAATCCTGGCCACCACTTTCAGGTGCAATGAGAATGGGGAAAATAGGAAAATCAGGATTCCACAGAACTCCACCAGGTCCCTTAAATCCTCTCCTGAGTGTGAGCACAATACCTCAATAACTTTGAGTAGTAATGAGACGTCATCATGTTGGTATCCGGAGGCTCCAACCTGCACACCAGAGAGGTGAACACCTGTGGATGGAGAGCCCATTCCCCTGTGCAGAACTTAAGGCACCTTGAGAATATCACACTTGACTATATTCAAGGGTGAGCAAGGTGGAGGCAAGACCCCAACGTTTTGCCAGACAAAAGATCCAGAAGAAGAAGATAAATATATTTTATTTTCCACTTTGGGCCTATTTTAGTTGCGAACTGGAAGCCGAACAACTCCCGCACTGTATAAATACAGTCACAAACTCATTTATTAGAGTCAGTGACATATGAATATCAAACGGTTCTTTTACAAATATTCACCAGAAATCTACTAATAAATTCTGTTAGTAAAACAGAACAGAAAAAGAACTCTAGAGTGCTCAATATGAAAAGTTTTATCGTCTAATGTTAGATAACTCCAAAGCTTACATGTCCAGGCATATAGAAAGATTCCTATAGGTGACATACATTCTCAATACAAAAGAAAGCAAAAATATCCCACATATACAAGCACTTACAGGAACACTCTAAGTTAAAATAAATATATAATATTTAAAGTTAAATGTTTTACTTCTAGTTTTAAATATACACATATTTTACATAAACAGGACCACCAAGTACTTTGCCAACCCAGTGAAGCATTTGCAGTGTGTTATTGATACCGAACATAAAACCTTCAAAAATCAAAGGATTTCAATGAGGAAGAGCCTCTATCGGCATTTAGCTACTAAAACCATGGTTTAGGCAAAATGTTGGCAAGGTTTTACATTGTCTGAAAATAAAAGGATACAGTGCTTAGAGTGTTCATTTAAATGCTTATACTTACCAGTATTTAAAACCTATGATTATTACATGTACAGTATATTACAATGTACTTTCATACCCAAAGTCAATAATATAAACTGTAGAGATGAAACATCCTGGAAGGTTAGAGTTAATGTAATTTAATCTTCAATAAAAGGAAATTGGATTTATTTATCAGCAGGGCAGTTAGAATAAATTGTATTAAGTTGTTTTGGCAGATTCAGTCAATACCTTCAAAGGCATGAGATAATTATCTAAAAGTGTGTTGTAATAAATAAAATAAAGCTAGCACTAAAGAAAACATTTTTATATATTTTTTAATAATTGATTAAACCATATTGGACATATAATTCAAGTGGACATCTTTTATCACATATGGAAATGTCTTATGTCCAATGGAATAGTCTACGTTTGACTTATGTATTTGTGTATATTTAGCTTAATGCCATTTTATTTAAATGCCACCTGTTAAGTCAGACCAAAGAGTATTTGGTGTAAATTTCCAATCTACTAATTTCTGAACAAACTAAAATGTAAAAATTAGAAGACCTAATTTACTGGGTTTTCAGCTTTCTATACATAGTCCTGACCAGACCAGAAAGCATCTGATACCCATCATCAATGCTAGGTTTTCCAAATGTTTGCAATGAGAGCAGAGCATATTCCACATTGACCAGGGGGATTAATGGATATGTAGTCCAACACTCAGAAGTACTCCAAATCATAGTATACACTATCAGCCACAACATTAAAACCACCGACAGATGTAGTGATTAACCCGGATTATATTGTTTCAATGGCATCACTTAAATTGTTGGATTTATTAGGCAGCAAGTAAACATCCAATTCTTGAATTTCATGTGTTGAAAGAAGGAAAAATGGACAAGTGAAAAGATCTGAGTGAGTTTGACAAGGGCCATATAGTAAATGCTAGACAACGGAGTCATAGCATCTCCAAAACGGCAAGACTTGTAGGAAGTCCCAGGTATTCAGTGGTTAGGAACTACCAAAAGTGGTGTAAGGAAGGATCACCCGTGAACCGGTCTGATCACACAGAGCTCAAAAAAAGCTACTGTAGCTCAAATTGCTGAAAAACTTAAAGAAACACCATAATGTCATGAATACAAAATACTAACTATTTAGGCAAATGCACCCCTCCGATCGCATAGGAAAGGTGAGCTTACTGTCATTGTTTTTTAAATGCCATGCTATTCTCGCAATGGTTGGTCCTGCCTCCATGGCGGAGATCATCAATCTTGATGATCTCAAACAATCCAATGGTTTCCCTTTGGAAACCATTGGAACCTGTAAAACACTATGCTGCACCAATCAGCATCTCCTCATAAAGATGCATTAAATCAATGCATCTCTACGGGGAACATTCAGCACCTTTATGCAGAGCGTGAAAACACTGTGCAGCACTGGCCTAGTAAGCACCTCTACTGGCTGAGTGACTGTAACTAGAGGTGTTCCTAGTCAGAAATGTAAACACTGCATTATCTTTGAAAAGGCAGCGTTTATAGTGCTCAGCCTGCAGGGACAAGCTATAGACATCAGAACCACTGCATTAAGCCTTCATGGCAATGGTGTTCTCTTATCGCAGTGGCCTCTTTAACCCCTTAAGGACCAAATTTCTGGAATAAAAGGGAATCATGACATGTCACACAGGCCATGTGTCCTTAAGGGGTTAAACAAGGTAATGCACCCTGCCACACTGAAAAAAATGCTAACGAATGGTTAAGATGTTGCCTTGGCCTCCAAATTCCTAGATTTCAATCTGAATGAGCGTCTGTGGGATGTACTGGAACAACAAATCCGATACATGAGGGCCCCACCCTCGCAACTTGCAGGACTTAAAGGATCTGCTGCTAACATATTGGTGCCAGATACCACAGGACATGTTCACAGGTCTTGTGGAGTGCAATGCCTTAACGTATCAGAGCTGTTGTGGCAGCATGAGGTGGACCTAAACAGTTTTAGGCAGGTGGTGTTAATGTTGTGGCTGATCAGTATAAGATGAATCAAATAAATGTTATGAATAAAATAATAATAGGATTTTTCACATTTTATGAAGTGAGGTATAGATGCAGGCACACTTAACTGTGGCTCTAGATGTGTGAGCCAGAGAGAGGATGTCAGAACAGGTCTGGACTTGCATAGCAATGATCACTTCTCTCATGTGACATTTGTAAGGGATGGGATAGATATTCACTGACACCAGTTCTGGGTCATGCAGATAAACCAGCTCTCTCAAGTCTCAACCTATCTATTGCATCCATGCTGGATGGAATTGCACTTGATAATGCAAAAGGGCAATTTTCATATAGTCTATGTATACCAGGGAGAGAGTTCTAAATAACAAACAAAAAAAAAATTTAAAAAAAAGAAACAAAATGGGGGAAGACATCTACTTATAATCATAATAATCACTACAACAAGCTGTAATTGTTCTTGTGCAAGACCATTCCAGGGTTCCATGCTTGGAGGGCTATTTATAATTATAGGTTCTCTACTGTATCATGTTAAAACAGGGAGCCATTAAGCAAATACCAGCAATAAAACCAAGTAACCACTATGCAAATTCTTACCAAAAGGATTTTAAGATCTATTTCCCAAATATTCTTTTCTATATGCAAATACATTTAGTTGTGTTGTTCTGCACCAAAAAGTTTATAATGTTAGGTTTCAATATTAAGAAATTACAGACATTTCATCCAAAGTATCGGTCTTCATTTTCAAGTATGTGATTAGGTTTCTCACAAAAGTAATTATTGTTTTACCACTAGTCACACATATACCGTTCCATATCGAGGTGTATGGTGACCACATATAAATAGAACTAGAATTTAATGTATTAACATATTGCTGCAAGTAGGCTGTATCATGGTATTTTTTTAGTTCAGGTTCCCATACATTTATGGAAGCTCAACAAGTATAGGATGAATAAGTAGATAGGAGGTAAAATGAAAACAGAATGTGTCCTTCTTACCAATTCTTCACATATCTTCTGCTTCTTTTTCACTTCTTGCTCTAAAATGTCACATTCCTTTCTTTTCTTTGTTAATTCTGATTCCTGATTAAGAGAAATACATGAACAGTGAATCCTTAAATAATGTATTGAAAATGACCTGTTAATGTGATAGGTATGCACAGTATGTGCTGCATGACATTTAAATTGCTTTAAAATGAATAGCAGGTTATGTATCTGCTTTTTAGAATCCATTACATTCCTTTGTGTTGGTACTTTTATGTTCAAAACACCAGTAATTTAAAATAAGCATAAATAATAAATAGTATAAAATGACAATCATTGTTAGGGGTTTAGAATTTGACGAGCAGAAACATTAGAAATATGCAACTATATCACAACAAATTGATTGTGGTTTCTGTTATTTTATACGGTCAAGTAGATTAACACACTGTGGAGGCACAGCCGCTGAAAGTTGACTGGCCATCCATATAATATGCGGTCAACAGGGTTTATATTAGGAAAGTATTAAAAAATATGTTCTACACTGCTACCAAAATAAGCAAGTAGTGAATGGGCATAGTGACATGGATAGCAAGGAAGAGGACAGGCACAGTGGAGTGGACATGAAGGGAGGGTATGGGTAGAGTGGCGTGGACAGGGGTGCAAAGGATGGGGACAGCAGAGGAACTACCAGTGCTACAGCCACAATGGGGCCCACAAGCTGAGGGACAGGCCCGTTTGGTAATAAGGTAGAAGAAACAGAAGTAGACAGACAGGGTAGAGAGAAGACAGTATGAAATATCATTACCCTGAATGAGCTCCAGCCTGCCCCCACTTGCTGCAAACAGGTTCCACTGGATCCCAAGGAACCCACCCTCCTACATGGAAACTGAAGGGTGGCAAGAAATATGTACATTATGACCTGTGTGTGTATGTCAATGTATATATATGTGTGCATAATTGTGTGTATTTTCATTATGTGTGTGGCAGTGTATGTGCATACATCCCAGAACTCAATATGCCAACACTACACTCAAACACACCCATGCATTCAAAACGCCAACACTACATACAAATCCACCACAGCATTCAAACGCCAAAACTACACACAACACACAGGGAAGGTGACATGGACAGGGAGCAAGGTGACATGAACATGGAGGAGATGGGCAAAGTGACATAAGGACAATGTGTAATGTGTTTGGTACAGTGAAAGGTAGAGTGGATTGTGACACTGGCATGGGTCCAATAGGATGTGGGCAATGGCACAAAGAAAAAAGAAAGGTGTGGAAGGAACAAGCACTACATATGAAAG
Source organism: Pelobates fuscus (assembly GCF_036172605.1). Classification (NCBI taxonomy): domain Eukaryota; kingdom Metazoa; phylum Chordata; class Amphibia; order Anura; family Pelobatidae; genus Pelobates; species Pelobates fuscus. The sequence continues at coordinate 94,126,882 of NC_086317.1, read as the reverse complement.
ATATGTTTAATTACACAGAGTGAGGAGATAGTGACATAAGACATGAGTGGGCAATAAACATGAGAATGGAAAGGTATGTGACACTGAGGAAGAGCTAATAACCGGGGAAGGAAGGGGATATTTAAGGAACATTCCAAACCCCTTAATCACTTCAGCTTGGTTATAGAGAATGGTGGAATGAGCAGTATATTTACCTACACATTCGATTTAAAAATACATCCATGTATAATGCTGGAGTCTTCCTTTAATATGGCATGGGGGTAATACTCGTTTATCATGGCCCATTCAAAGTTTTATGAACAGGGCATGTGCACAGTCACAAATCGGGACATGTATGTACATTATTTGGATGCATCTGTACAGCAAGAGGAATAAAATCATTGAGAGAACTGTCAGTCTTATACAGCTGCAGTGATTTCTGCAAATAGCCAGAGGAGTCTTCATGCATGGGCATGTTGAGCAGTTGCCAGGGGAAACATGAGCATAGTGGCTCCATAGGCTTGATTACTTTTCAGTACTCCGGGAGATTTAGAACCTTTAAACCCTCCGTATTATAATGTTTAGGTGGACTAATCACCTCAGTATCAATTGTTATCTTTACATGAGATTTTGCTGTTGCAAATACATCTCTTGACCTTGACAAAAACAACCGTATGATTTACCAGCTGAGTACCATTTATATGTTGAATTTCTTATTTTTCCACTTCAAGGCTAATTTTATATACTCCAAACATTTCTGTGGATTAATCTCTGCTGTTCAGTAAGTGTTTAATGTTTAAACACTGATTGTGTTGATTGTACCAATAAATACAAGCTTAATTTTATTGATGATTTAAATTTGTATTGGTGTGGTTGTGTAGGCCGGGTCCCTGTGCACTTCTTTGCTCTGGGTCCTATAATGCTGTTAAGACCTCCCTGCAAAAAGCAATAGTGACAAGCAACTATGTACAGAAACACCGTGACAAGGAGATCTCCTTAAACCTTTAGCTTTGCAATGTTTAGGAAGTGCTGGGGTTTGGCAGCCACAAAAATATATATAGGTAAGGGTTACTGCTGTACCCAAAACACAGATCTGTTAAGAAACAGAAAAAAAAAACAGAACATCCCTTCTGTGCTGCATGCACCTTACACTGTAGCTCAAGTAGGAGTTTAGCGCATCCCTCCAATCTTAACTCAGGAGTAGCTAGTTGTAAGTGCACGGCAACAATGTCAAAATTAAAATGCTCAGCAATTCATGCCATCAGTGCATGTAAATACATTTTCAACAAATATTTCAGTGAACACATTTCTAGCTAAACATTGCTGTATAAAAAGCTGTGCAAAAAACTCCCTTACCAAAAGAGCTGCAGTTTAATTTCCTTTTTCTCCCATGTTCTACCCAGAGCCCTGTCACAGTGAAGAGCAAGCTGTCACAGCAAATGTGTAAGCTAGAAGAATTCACGTCTGGAGTGAAACAGGCCTTGTCCTTTACATTCTAACATAGATCCTTCTAAACTCCAACATAATCCAGAATTAAATATTTATTTTCAGTGTTAGGTATTTGTTTTAGTATAGCACATACATAGATGTAGTATACAGTTAATTCTGTGAAAATAAACTTTAAATTAAATACTGGGATTTTAGCTGTAAATCCATTCTATGAGGCCCTTTTTTCTAGGACAAGCAAATCAGGGAGTGGTTTAACAGAGAGAGAGAAAAAAATCTGTAACCTTTAATTTACCTCATATACAGATAAATAAGTTAAGTTGTTCAACTAATATTAAAGCATAATAAATGGTGGGTGTGAAACAATATAAAAAAAATAAATAAAAAGGAAATATTTATTTTTCAGTTTGCAGCACATCATAGGAATAAGCAACTTGGGTTAACAATGAACGTACTCCTCAATAATTTGTTTTTCTAATTATAAAGGGTAAGTACATCTAAACCATTTCAAATAGAATTTTCCACACCATCCACTTCAAACTCTGGACACTTTTATCAAGTGCTTTATGATGCATATGTTCTTTTAAGGGCATGGTGTATAGAACTCTGTATATCATTTTACCAGCAAGGACGTAAATACCCTTGTGCAAAAGATCTCTATTTACCTGTCCTTCTACAATTACATATGAATGTCACTAAAAAAATAGTGCAAGTTAAATAGCCCCTACCTGCAGTCTGTGATTTTGTACGTGATGCCGGCAGTGTAGTAAGGAACGTATGCCCTACCTGCTACAGAAGCTCAATCCTCGCTGCTACCACAGCAACCAGAGGGATTAAGCGGATCAGACCACTAGTCAAATAGGGGAAAGGGCAGCTGACAGAACACAGATTACTGGTGAGAAAACAACGCATATTAATAGGTAGAAATATTTAGTGTGTTTTTGTGCCTTTAAATGCCTTAAAAAAGTGGAACTAACCACAGTATTTGCTCTATTTCTCCCCGATAGCATATGATCTACATTCATATATATTGGGAGACGCTTAAATCCCTAAAGGCTGTCCTTAGCAGGTGTCACGACTGACAGCACACACACAAAATCCTCTTCACTGTAGTACCCAGCTGAGGAAGAAGGGAGAGGAAGAGAAGGGGAATAGTCTGGTAAAACAAACACCACCCTTAGAATCTTAGTGAGCTTACATCGCTACAATAAAACCAAACCAGCTAATCATTCACTAACATGGGCAATGTTAAACCATGAAAAAGGTGGAATTTTTTTTTTTTGTAAGCAAAAAAATTAAAAAAACACAAACACAAACCATTATACATACACGTTGCTCTTGATAAAGAGTGAAATAAGAAAACTTCAACGTAATTGCTTTACACCCTCAAAAAAAGTCACAAATTTGTGATCCAGCTTCGTCAGCTTACGGTTACACTTTACTTCTTGAAATTGAATGAAGTGTTGTGATAATGACCTCATTGCACACATCCAAAATGATAATGAGAACCGGGTAGCATGAAGACAAACTGAAATGAACACCCAATAATTTGTCAGAAATATTTTCATGCAGATAATATATAATAAAACAGTTCTTTGAATATCCATCTCTTGCACCTTATTTATTATTATTTGCATTGGAAAATACAGATCAATAAAATCATTAACTAGTTTAATGTTCTCTTGCTTAGACATGCACTGGAAATGCATAGTTCATACATAGGCTTCATACCATTCATTTCTATAGGCGATAACTGCACCTGCATTTTACTCACCTATTTGCTACGTGCAGCATTGGCATATGCAGTCTACCCATTACTGTATTCCAATGAAATGGAAGAAAAAATACTTGCAGTTGTACCAAGCATGTGCGCCATCATACACATCACAAGCACAACAATGGTTACCATTTATTTACCTAAGAAAATGTATATTGCTTGACATGCTGTTGTACCTCCCAGCAGTGTCAAATACATAATTGAATGCACTTGCGGCATATTCCTAGTGCTCTTTGCATGGGCTGCCCTGATGCAAATGTATACCAGGCTGATCAAATTCCTTCATTCTTCTCTGATGTACATGCAATAAATCTATCAAAGCCCACATATGTACATACCACAGTTCTTCTCATAATGCACAAAAAAAGTATATATGGGCAGTACAGTCGAGGTAAATGGAATGAGAAGCAGCACAAAGTGGGTGAAGTCTGGCAGGGTGTAAGTGAGGAGTGTGGCCATTAAAAAATTAAGTGGATGACTGAGAAAAGTAAAGAGTGAACAAATATAGGGTATAGGTTTACATTCAGAGCAGGTACTTGAATTATCCAGATCATTCAAACACTGCTGTTTAAAACACCTGCCATCATTGCCTTATACCAGACGTTTTACTCATAACCAATTACTAAGCAGGAAACAAGTTATTCACAGTTGTTTTGGTCATATTACATTGTAAACCGTTTGTTGTTCAGTGTTGTCACGTGGTTACCTGAAGAGCAAATGGACTCTCCGGTTAGGTGAGCTAGGTTATGCACACAGAAATGTAGAGTCAGATTTGCATGCATGCAGACAGCCAGTACTTTCTCACCTTAATGCCATCTCCGGAGGTTGTCTTCATTGACTGGTTTTCACATTCCATGAGCTGATCTGAGTTAGACAAAGATTCAATGTACACGGCATCAGGATGGGGAGGCGGAGAACTCTGGGAGTCAGACCTTGATAAGTGCAGAGATTCATTAAAGTGTTTGATAGCGATTTGCCTCTGTAATCGTAAAACTTCCTTCTGAGACTCACGCAGCAGGCGGTCTAGGTCACTCAGCTTCAACCAGCTCGGGACATCCTGCAAGGGAAGATAATTAATGTATGATAAGTTATTGTAATTTCTTCATTGTGTTATTTATGTACATTAGACCACCTGACTTTTACACTTTTTATTCTGTGTACAATAGAGTAAAAAATCCCAATGTAAAGGTAAATAAAGAAACAAGTGTTTAAGGGGAAGATCATGAAAATAAAGAGAAGCTGGATATATAATGCAATGCAAAATGGGTTCTCAAACTGTGGTCTACATAACACTATGCGTTTATACATAAATTTTTAATTTTTCGAGAACGCGCTCATGTTTTAGTATTATTACCCAAGCCAGTGATTGGTAAAAATGTAAGTCAACATTAAGGGTTGAGCAGGTATTGCTATTGGTGAACTAAGCTACTTCAAGGTTCCATAGTTGTAAAGTTAAATCGAACAGTACACATGCACTTACAAAATTTAGCAAGTATGTGAATAAAATGCAGAGGGCAGTGGGCGGAGTCCAGCCTCCAAGCTGAACAGTCGCTATTAAGTGGAGCTCCTGCTACACTTTGCCAATTTACGGGTCTTTGCAGAGATGGCAACTTTGCACAGTTCCTGTATAAGGAACTCACCCGATGACTTTATTCTCCCTGATTCTCCCCGCGCCTTATAGGCAGTGTTCATGTAGGTGAACATCAGGTGTTTAGGCGTACCCCAGCGGTATGAAACGTTCTTTGATTGAAGAAGCTGTAGTAGCGGTCTGACCTGCGCCATGCAATGGTGTTCCGGGTGAGGTCTGGGAATGTCGTTAAAGATGAGCCCTCAAAATGTAATGGGGTCTTTCCCCTTGTAGCTTTGAGCAGGAGAGCCTTATTCGACATGGATTGAAATCGGATGACGAGGTCTGCGGATGCGGTCGTGGGCGCTGTGGATGGTTTCGGCAGACGGAATAAGCCATCTAGTCTCACCGCTTTAGCCTGCTTGGGTGGCAGCAGTGTGCTGAGCAGCCTGCGGATATAATGTGGTAAGTCCGTCAGGTCGATCGAGTCTGGAACGCCGTGGAGTTTGACGTTGTATCGCCTTTTTTGGTCTTCCATGGCGTCCACTCTATCCGTGGTAGTCAATTGTAGTTTTATAATTTCAGCGATTTGGCTCTCTACCACGGTGAGTCTGGAGTCCTGTGTGCTCGTTGTGGCCTCCAGGAGTGCGACCCGTGAGGTGGCTTTTTCAACCGCCATTTTGAAGTACGCCATGTCCGCTGCAATGTTCGTTCGCAGCTCGGCGAGCATGTCCTTTAGCTGGGCGGCAGTTACCGGCTCGGCCGGGGCTTGCTGAGGGATCGTGGGTCTTTTGGGCGTATTGTGGGGTAGCTCCTCTCCCATATCGAACGGGTTGTCTCCCGATGAGTAAGAGGTCTCGTCTCCCTCCAGCGCCATCTTGTCCCATGCGGCCCTCTGGGCACCCCGCAGTAGTTTGCCGATGTCTCGGCTTGTCGGGTCCGATCACCTTTAGGTTTTTTATTTTTCCGACCCATACTTCTTCCTGCACCTCTGATGATGGGTTTTGTCAATAAAGTAGGTTTTATTTAGTAGGTTTTGAGGCTGACTTTGCTCGGAGAAAACGTGTCCGCTCTGTTCCTCAGCTGGCTCCGCCGGAAATGTTTATATTTTAAAGCTTAAATTGTTACTCCAACCAAAATATGCCGTTTCAAGAACACACTTTTTTTAACCAGAGTAAGTCTCTCTCCTCCCTCCCCCCAATAAAAAGAAAACTGTTAAAAGGCAGAGGTTGAGTTCTCTAATGCCCCTAATGCCACTCCCCCTTGCAGGACTGGTACAAATGACAGCTGAGAGGAGGACATGGGCAACACGCTTGTTCAGGGCTGGCTAATGACGTCCCAACAATGTAACTCCAACTCTAGCAGCAGATGGGCTAAACTTTGTATGTGCAGCATTTCATAGCTAAATATTGCACAGTGGTACTAAATTGAACCAGAAATAAACATCCGTTTTGATATTATTATTCAGCTTTAATTAATGGATTAAATAAAAATTAATGTTCTGTGAAGGATTCCATTAACGTGTTTATTTTTAGCAGACTATTAACTTTTATTAATGTCCAACATCTGCAGAATTCGGAGACTGACAATTTCAGTAACAGCACCCATGAGATTTTTATCACACATCTGAACCAAACGGTGCAGATCCCATGGCTGTCAAAGGTAGGGAGGTTAATTTTGTTAATGAGGGTTGTGAATGTTTACAGTACAAAGAGATAGAATGTTTAAGGCATGGGGACAAAGTGTGTTAAATTATGGACTACACTAAATACTAAAGTAACTAACAGCTAGAGAGAAGAAATGGAGGGAGAGAGTCAGAGAACGAAAAGATAATAGAAAGATTATAAATGAAACAGCAAGGTATTGGCAGTAGGAAGGTAGGCGTCGAAAACACAGGAAACTTACAAGATACTAGGAATACTAGAGCCTGGCAGATATATGCCAAAAACATAATAAATGTCAATAAAAGGCAAATGTAGTCCTCAACTAGCAAGTGATGTGACCAGAGCTTTTCTAATACATAACACTAACAAGGCTAAAAGTGATATCATTTCAATTTGTTAGAAACATTTGAAAGCAGCCTATTTTCTCTTCTGTGAAGTCGTTTCCATGAAGTGCTGATAATTGTTCACTACACTGAAATTTTAATTTTGCTTGTCGACTTAAAAGGGTCTGTAAAACAAATGTCTTGCAGGTTGTAGGAATGTTAACAATACAGTAACTCAGCATGGTGACGTGTTTTGTTTAGGAAATATAAAAAGATGAACATGGGTTGAACCCCCTTTCTCTAAAAAGCAACAGAAAAAACATCTCCATTGCAACAATGGACCCAAACATTATGTAGAATTCTTTTATACACATAACTGGTGAGTGCTATAAGTGAAGTACTTTAGAGGGAATAAAATAACTTGCAGAATGCTTTATTCAGATGAGATTTCATTTAAAAAAAACAACATAAAATGCAACAGGTTTAAGGGGTGGGGTCTTAAGACTATTACAGTACTGGTTAGATCAGCCTTTTTAATCAAACATCTTTTTATTTGGGTTTTCACTAGAACTCAGTGGGGGAAATAACTTCAAAAGAATAAAGGTGTTCTACATAATGATATAAGCTTGTACATTACAAAAGGTATTCTATATAATTATGAGAGTTGAAGATCACTATGCTCCTTGGTAATAGAAAAAAGGAGAACAAGGAAATTAACAAGAAACCAGAAACGAGTGAGGGGAAAGGAGGGCACGGTAACAGGGAAAAGGGGATGAGAGAGAGGAGTCACCTCATTATACAGTAGTAATCAAGAAACGGACATAAATGTCAGGCAAGTCAAACGATGTATAAAAATCGCAGACAAATCGAGTCGATCAAAGACATTTAAATGCAACTGATGCATTCACAAGTAACTGATGCGGGGGCGGGGCTTGGCCGCCATGCTGAGCAGTCGCATGGAGAGTGAGCTCCTCATAGAAATTAACGTTACAATAATATCCTTCCAGTATTGGGAGAGTTTACTACAACCCCATCATATTGGTAACACCTTTCCTATATCTTGAGAACATCTCCAGCATTTTTTGGTTTTGAAACTATCCATGATATGTAATCTGGAGGGAACCGTGCACCACGTGTATAAACTTTCCACAATCGTTCAGCGTCTGATCATCTGAAGGAAAGATCTTTTGCCCAATTACAATTTTCAACCAACATGTTTCTCTTAGTGTATAACCACTATGTCCTTATCCCATGTAACAATATAATTTACATGGTGTATGCCATCTTTTAGTAAATTGTAACTAGTAGAAATCACATGTTTGAACTGTGACAGGCCCACAAAAGCGGTTTCAAATCCTGTCAGTTTGTGCTCATTTACATACAAATGAGAGAGTGTGTGGAAATACATATTTGTATTCCCAACACTAACGTGTTTCTTTAAAATATAGCATGAGCACCCACTGTATTCGGTGAGTAGAGTATGAAAGCTGGTAAGATGATATGTGGTTAGCATAAGGTTAGTATCATGTCACCTGTGAATAAATGTAGTTTAAATTCATTATTGCCTATTTGGATACCTGTGATGTCTGATTGATTTTGGACCATGATGACTAAGGGCTCAAGGACTACTACGTACAACAGGCATGATACCGGGCAACCTTGATGGGTGCCATTAGAAATATAGAATGGGTTTGAGAAGAAGCCTCCAATGCACACTTTGGCCATAGGGTTGCTATACAAGACCTTCACCAACAATGTGAATTTGGGAGGGAAGTTAACATTTATTGAGTATCACTTGAGGCTCACCAGCGAGGATTGCAGAAGGGTTTTGGTGATATAGTCCATATTGGGGATGGAATCCTGTTTCGAGGGCGGAGAACTGCTGCCTGTATCGTGGGCAACAACTTGGGCTTCTGTCTGTGCGGTCAGTTTCACAGATGCCTTTTCCTAGCCCCCAAAAAATTAAGTCCATTGGTTTTGCCCTGATACCGTTTTGACTTGTGTTGGGACATGTCTTCTCAGTCGCTGTCAGGCTCGTTGGCGATAAGTCACTTTAAATATTGCAATGTCCGATTCTGCTAGACAGAGCTCCTCTCTAAGTTTCCATCTTGCTCGGATTCTGGCCACATCTCCCAGCTCAGATAGATATTTTAATACATGTGGATAAAAATGGTTATACCCAATGTCTTACATTTCAGTTTTTGATTCCCTCCAGTGGTAAGGGGCAAGGGACCTTTCTCAGAGAGCAAACCTGAAACAGGACAGATGCCCAAAATAAGAAATTTCTTGTAAAATCCTTGCTGTAGGAGGTATGGGCTAGAAGGATAGGGTTGAAGCTCACTGATATTTTCCTAACTATTTTAAGAATCTCTGGCACCCTAAACCCATTCCTTCAGTTGAAGACATCACAAGGACATTCCCATTCTTACAATTAATCCAAAATATTAATAAAATATAGAGAGTATAATAAGGTTCATCTGCCTTTAACAGGAGGCAATTTGGTACATATGAAAAAGTTAATAGTGATTCTCATAACCCCAACTGGATATGTAAAATTGACATAGGGAGCATGTGACAACTTAACAACATCACAACATCAAAAAGGGTTAATGGCAAACCACAGACAATGAAAAATCTGTGGAGATTCAGCACAGCCAAATCCTCCTGTAATTATGTGCTCACGGCACCCTAATGCATGGTGTGAACAGACATACAATTTGTTTTTTTACAGAAGAACGTGAAAAGACTTTGGACATCTCAAGCCAGGAGGTTAGGCTCAGAAAAAAAAGTTGGACAAAAATCTAATTTTTTTTAAAAATGAAAAAGCATCCTAGCACTATGGCCAATACAATAACAGTCTTTTTTTTTTTGTCAATCTTTCTTTTATTGAAGCATATAAGATAGGGTACATAAGAGAAGTAGGGAAACGTATAAGTGGTTTACAATTGGGGGTTAAGACATTGTCAGCTTTGAAATATTACATTTCCGGAATGTCGATGCCTCATTTTTTCTTTTTTATCTTGTCGTTTAGCAAAAACATAGTAGAACCAAGAGCAATGCCTGTCTAGTTAGGCTGTCAAGGGAGAAACAGTGTACAATTCAATTTCGTAGACATGCATTAAGCAAATATAGCGCGAGTCAGGCTGGATTCGCTCCAGAAACCACCGAACAGAACACAACAAAATACAACCAAAGTAGCGTTGCAGATATTCACAGATTATAGTAGGCTGCTTATGTCCTAAAGGTAAACAGGGGGATGCTAGTAGCTATATATAACAAAACAAAATTATTATCTTTTCTTATACCTTGTGCGTTTTGCTCTCGTGAGTGCTCAGTACTAGGGTACAGGTTATGTCGAGTATATTATTACTAGGTTACATCTATCATACCGTAAATAGCCATGCTAGTTAGATCACCATCAATGCATCCCTGGGTGCAGGGCCAGCGATATGCCTCACCGCAGTGGCCCTAGGCAGCAAAAATTATTAGCATTGTAAGAGCATCCTTATAGTGGTAGCCTGTGGTCATGTATTTGAGCTGCACATTTTAAAACTGCAATATGTCACATAAGGTTTACATTCCTACCAAGGTAGGCAATAATAGTACAGGCTGTATGCTGTTCAAAGGTAAATCTTACAGGTTATAATACTCAGCAACTTTTTACCAGCAGCTATGTAAGGTCATTTAGTATGACAGGAATAACATAATATAACATGCACAATGGTCTTTAGGTAGGCTCGGTCTTGAGACTGGTATGGCAAACTGGCTATAAGGTGATAGGTAACGGTCTAGGTTATACAGAGATTGCTAGCAGTAAGGTTTGCCATGTCAAGCAGGTGCACTAGTGTTGCACGGCTAAGATATGAGTCCAGAGCGGCAGTTTTATATTTACGGCTGGTAGGTTAAGTATTCTGTCCCTGCGCTCCGATGCTCGGAAACCGGGGGTAGCAATCCAACATGGACTTAAGGCAAGTGCACAATCGTATGTCCAATGAGGTGCGGGTGTGTGCCCGTTGTCGCCTGCTGAGCTGATCTCAGGGCACTGGAGTAGTTGCTGATCATCCGATTCCCACGGCTGGCAGCTGTGATGCAGTCTCTTGGTAATCCTGCAGTCTGCTCAGGCTTGAGGAAGGTTGTAGTCGTATGCTCCAGGCAAGGGGGTGCCCAGAGGCCCCTGCGGCTCTGCTGACGGTGGCAGTGTTGCGTGGGCCGTGGCGGACCCCGCTCCAGCCCCAGGCCTTGTGGAAGGTCCGCATCTGTGTGCCACAGACTCGGGTATGCAGTGCAGCCGGGTCTTCCCTTTTGCGGGCGCTGCGGAGGGCCCCGGTGGTGAAGCGCCGCCAGCGGCGGGTGGTCCTCCGGCGTCGTGGGTGATGCTGCGGGGATATACCCCGTTTGGCCTTCGGCCCAGGTAGGCAGGGAGCCTGGGTAGCGTGTGCTCCAGGTCGAGGTCTGCCCGAGCGGGGTGAGCTCGGCCCTTTCTCCGCGGCCTCCCGCGCATACTCTGGTGGCTGTGGAGCCATGCGCTGCTCCAGTTTCTCCCAGAAGCGCTGGGAGGCCTCGTCTATGCATCGGAGGGAGCGCTCGATCATGTCCTCGCCGGGGCCTGTGTTTGCAGGCGCCATTTGTGGTGTGGCCTGTGCACGAGGCCCGTCTTGCTTCAAGCCCGATATTTCATGCAAAGTGAGGGTGCAGGTGAGAACTTGCTGCTTGTTAATGGGGACCGGGATAACCCCCGCCGGTCCAAAGGGGGGGGAACGGGTAGTCCTGTTGTAATGCTTCTCTCTATGTCGCGGCGGGAGAGCGGCCGCCTCCCCCGCCCCGGCCATGCTTGTAGGCTGCAGAGGTCGCTCGGGTGATTGCAGCTCGAGGGGCCACATGTGTGGTATCAGTAGGTAGGGCTTGCTTTCCCCCTGCCTCTAGTAGCTGGTATCGATTTCGTAGTCGCTTGGTGTCGATATTAATCGAAAAATATCATTACTATGAGCAGGAGCTTTGGTGTCGTGCGACTGCTCTGCTGCAAGGTCAGGCCCCGCCCCCCACAATAACAGTCTTATGCATTTCACTTGCTTCTATAGCAGATAGCCAGTCAATAGATGTGGATCTAAGCATGCAATCTAAACGTTGTTTCTACAAAACTGCAAAGTTTTACATTGCACCCAGTCTACTTCATTAAGATGAAGTGATCTTAGCTACTTTAAAGGTCCCTTAAATCATTTCAGGGTCTTGTCATATCATTAGCAGACACAAGCACACTTCTAGCAATATATTTTTACACAGTCCCATACACAAACATCCTATATAGCGTATGAGAATTCCAAAAATAAATAGAAAAAGAAAATACATAATTTAGAAAGAATAGGGTTATGGTGCTAGGAGGATGTGGTGCAGTTGCTCCAACTATGGTCAAACTGTTTTCAAGGAAATACATTGTAGGTTTAAAAGTACATACATTCTAGATTTGCTCTCCTTATAGGAGATAATCTTGAAATGTTTCCAACCTGCAGTTTGCAGCTCTAACTAAGCTATTAACCTAAAGAGATAGACTTTAGGGATGATATATGCTCAGGTGCTTTGATCTCTTTTAGTTTGCTTAGAAAGGGAACTTCCAACCCTCTTCTACGATTGCACATATTTGGGCATTTAGTATTCCATAATATAAACTATTTTCTGTAACAGTTTGAGGTTTATGGAGCATCAAACAAGCACAGCCTGACAAACAGTACGGCGGTAGCAAAAAACAAAACAAAAAAAAATAATCTGTACTTTGCGGAAAATATTGTGAACATACCACAACATGGAGATAAATCATTAGATTTATATGAATTCATAAGAAAAAAAGCAGGAAAAAAATTCACTGTTTCAGGTTTCAAGATTGCCTGACCTCGGTCTCTATAAATACTGAAAGGGGACAAAGAGGAAAGGAGAGAGAGAAGAAAGGAGAGAGAAGAAAGAAGGAAGCAGGATGAGTGGAGGAAGAAGAAAGGAGGGGAAGTAATCAGATCGTACTGGATGCCCTATGAGAGGACTAGGAAATGAAATCAGAATAGAGCCCCTAATGTGAATCAATTGGATAAACCTCTTTATCCTTGTTTTCAATCTTATTTTAGTTTCTTATTTCTTCTCTCATTTGTATGCCATCAATTGTGTTGTGATACAAATACCCTCTCAAATGTCAGCTGTGCAAAGAATATGCTCTTTAAGTACCAATGTGCCAGTCTAACATATTCTGAATCACCTTCAACTCCTCCCAGCTTTTTTCCTCTTCACTAAGTACGATTTCACTCTATTTTAGTTTTTTGTAAATATACTCACACATGGAGAAAAAGATTAGAATAAAGTCAGGCAAATCTAAAAAAGCTCTCTGCCTATCAGTAGCTCCCCAGTGACAAAAGAGTGAAAAGGGCGTGTACCTTTTTCACCTCATTTTGCGAATGGTGTGCCCAGTCCAAAGCTTCCAGATTGAATGGAGTGACGGGGCAGAGCTTACAGGGGCTGGATTGAAGACTTTGGTTTTGACCATTCATTAATCCCATTCCAATAAACTTTGTTATGGTGCCCGGAGTGTCCCTTTAAGCAATTAAAAGGACCACTATAGGCATCCAGACCACTTCAGCTCAATTAAGTGGTCTGGGTACAAGGTCCCCCTAGTTTTAACCCTGCAGCTGAATACATAGCAGTTTCAGAGATACTGCTATGTTTACATTGAGGGTTAATCCAGTCTGTCAGGGAGACAGCCACTAGACAGCCACTACTCTTGTCGGGAGGACCGGAAGCAGGGAGAGGGATCTAGGAAGCAGCATACCTGTCCTCCCGCAAGCAATCTGGAGAGCTGCAGGACCTGTCACATACTTACCACTGTAAGTATGTGTCCCCCCTTCACCAAAAGGTAAGAAGAAGGGAGGGGGTACGTATTTAAAGGACCACTATAGGCACCCAGACCACTTCCGCTCAATGAAGTGGTCTGGGTGCCAGGCCCATCTAGGATTAACCCTGCCTGCTGTAAACATAGCAGTTTCAGAGAAACTGCTATGTTTACATATGGGTTAATCCAGCATCTAGTGGCTGTCTCATTGACAGCCGCTAGAGGCGCTTCCGCGCTTCTCACTGTGATTTTCACAGTGAGAAGACGCCAGCATCCATAGGAAAGCATTGAGAATGCTTTCCTATGGACTGGCTGAATGCGCGTGCGGCTCTTGCCGCGCATTCAGCCGATGATGTCGGGAGGAGGAGGAGAGTCCCCAGTGCCGAGGGAGTCCGGCTCTGGAGAAAGGAGAGTGTTTAACCCCTTCCTCCCCCTTCAGCTCGGCGGGAGGGGGGCCATGAGGGTGGGGGCCCCCTCAGGGCACTATAGTGCCAGGAAAATTAGTTTGTTTTCCTGGCACTATAGTGGTCCTTTAAAGCCTCTTTACTCCAAGCCTCTTTACTCACCTGGTTCCAGCGCCGGGTGCCTCGTGAAGCCGCGCCCCCCTATTTCATCAAAATGACGAAATAGGCGGGCACAGCACAGCACCCCCACACACCACACCACAGCGCCCCCCACACCACAGCACCACTCTGCAGTCCGTGTGTACACTCCGCAGTCCGTGTGTACACTCCGCAAGATGTTAATTAGTTCGGACAACTGTAGGAGTTGTTTTTTCTAAACTTAGACATCAGAAATCAGGTTTAATTGCTGTGTTGGCACTTTGAGGGGAAAAAAAAGGTTGGCATGTATTGCGGTTTGGGCACAAAAAGGTTTGCCATCACTGGATTAAGGTAAGTGGCTGAAGGGATTCTAACCCCTTCAGCCTAGCGGGAGGGGGGGACGACCTAATAACCCTATAGCTCCAGGAAAACAAGTTTGTTTTCCTGGCACTGTAGCGTTCCTTTAACCCCTTAAGGACACATGACATGTATGACATGTCATGATTCCCTTTTATGCCAGAAGTTTGGTCCTTAAGGGGTTAACCCCTTAAGACCGGAGGGCGTACTATTACGTCCTTTTTAAAGCGGCTCTAAACGCCGCAGGACCTAATAGTACGCCCTCCGTTTTTTGTTACTTACCCGGTCGCCGGCGATCCCACGCCGGCAATCGTGGTTGGGGGGACTCCCAGGGAGCCCCCCGCGGCACCTCCATCCTCTTCAGCCCCCCCGGGCCATGTGAGAGTGAGGTCCTTGCGAGGACCTCACAATCACATGGCCGGGATAGCTGGCTGCAGCAATGCCAGCAGGGGGACTATCTGTAATGACAGTTAGTCCCCCTGCTGGCTGGAAATAAAAATAAAATTAATTAAATAATATATATACTTCGATCATATATATATATATATATATATATATATTATATATATATATATGATCGAAGTATATATATATATACACACATACACATACACTGTCTAGGTGTATTTTAATATCACTATATATATATATAATTATATATCTGTATTAATATCAAATTACACGTAGACTGATACTGATTAAATATATATAATTATTGTTATATATATTTATATATAATATAAAAAAATATGTAAATACGTAAAAAAAATTAAAAAAAAATTTAAAAATAAAATATTAAAAAAATATATAGATGTGTTTTATTTCGTTCTAACTGTATTGTGATAATATATATATATATATTTATATCAAAATACACGTAACAAAATTGGCGTTTTTTGCATTTTTCACACACAAACAAATACTAACGCTAACTTTGGCCAGTGTTTGTGACCAAATGGCTACTAAAAAAGACTGGACATAGCCCATTTGCAATACCTTGGGTCGTCTACTATTGCAAATGGTATGCCATTATGGATGTAAATTTATTTAATGGGCTACTATACAGTCTCAAAGGCAACGTAACCAATCTGGCGAATTTCAATTTCAAATGTAACACGCTATATTTGACCCTGTAACTTCCCAAAACTCCATAAAACCTGTACATAGGGGGTACTGTTTTACACGTGAGACTTTGCTGAATACAAATATGTGTATTTTATTGCAGTAAAAGCAAACAGTATTATTACATTGACAGTTAAAATGTCATGTAGAACTAAAAAAATAAAAATAAATCTTATTTTCTCCCATTTTTTTCATATTAAATTATGTTTCATAGCTACATATTTTATATTAAATGAAAGCCCTGTTTCCCCTGAATAAAATGATATATAATAAGGGGGGGGTGCATTTAATATGAAAGAGGTGAATTACGGTTGGACAGACATATAGCGCAAATGCCAGGTTTTGTTTACATTTTGTTTCGTTCACAACTTGTACATTTGGCTGCGGTCTTAAGGGGTTAATTAGTGCAAACAGGAACTACAAGTTGTGTTTTCTGGTAAAGGAAATTTAACGCAGGTTTTGAGCAATATTTGCAATATGAGCAATATTTGCAATATAGCAATATTTTAATTCAAATACATATCTCTTTCATACATACATACACACACATTCTAATAGAGACCATTGCTAGTCAGACATTTTTGTATAACAAACATAGCAGCAGCTGCTCAGAGAATCTGCTTATATTAACAGTTGCATTGTATCAGCTTAAGTAAATAAACTTAGGCAGAGTTCAAGACAGCTAGTGTCCCGATTATCTCTATAAAAACTGGTTTAAAGATTTGACCTTCATTTCTTAAAGCAATTACAGTTGTCTTTCATTTGCTTAATTTAGGTCATACTTTTAACTGATCTTGGTGTCAGAATAAAATCCCCTTAACTACAAGTGACCATTCCCTTTGAAAAATATATTTAACTTTATTGTTTATCAGTTTATAGAATTACATTTTACAATACAATAATAATAATAATTCAGGTAAATAAGTTTAGGTTAATAGAATAAATAAAACTTGGCTAAATTGAGACAATGTAATTAATTTGGATAAGCTTATCAAATAATCACAATCTGTTAAATAAATAATTTGCAATGTTTTTCTATCTACAAAACTTCCCAAAGAATGTAAGGGGGGCATCTCTAGAGAAACCACTTGTAAAGTTTTTCTAGCTGATTGTGATCATTTGAAAAGTTTGTCCAAAATAATTCAATCAAGGCTTTGCTGAATGTTTTGAATTCTGCTATTTTGCCCTAAAACTGAGGGACAAATTTGAAACTCACAATTTATTTTCAAAAGGTTATTCACCAACATTTTATAGATATGGTTTATTACACAGTTTAAAGCACAAATTGTAATCAAGCAGGCAATACCATTTGTGACAGATTGCTAGTTTTTGGGGGCATGTATTTTATAATACTTTGTAATGATTTAAGGGAAATAAAAATATAGCATTATATTTAAAGGGCTACTCCAGGCACTTCTCAATGAAATTATTATGGTGTCTGGAGGTCCTGGCATGGTCTTATTGTATGGGGTTAATCCAAATGTTTTTCGAACGGTTTAAACCTAAAGTGCTGGTCCCTCTGCCTTTTGCTCTGCACCCAGCTTTAAAGGTAAAGCCTTTTCTTAGGTGCTTGTGATCCTCTCAGCCTATTACTCAACACTCCTATTGAGAGAAATGCTTTATAAAGGTATGTGCATTGACAGGGCCGGCCTTAGGCATTTGGGCGCCCTGTGCAAAAAAACTTCACAGCGCCCCCCTTTCCCGTCCCCCCCTCCCCACCCCCACTCCTTACCCCTTCCCACACACCCTGTCACACACACACACACACACACACGCGCGCAGACAGTCCCACACACACACGCGCAGACAGTCTCACACACACACTCACAGACACACACTAACAGACACACACTAACATACACAGACACACACTAACATACACAGACACACACTAACATACACAGACACACTAACAGACACAGACACACACACACACTAACAGACACACACTCACCCACATTGACACATTTTTAAACATTTATTTAGACACACCCCCCCCCCATTTGGGGGCGGCTTTTTTTGCCGCCCCCTGGAAAATGCCGCCCAAGGCAAATGTCTTGTTGGCATTGCGGCTAACAGACATGCCGTGTGAGCTATGCGGCCGCAGGGCGCCCCCTGCACCATGGCGCCCTGTGCGGCCGCACAGCTCGCACACCCCTAAGGCCGGCCCTGTGCATTGAGATTAAGCGGTTATGGTGTGCCATTAGAGTGGAAATGCTTCTGCTCTGGAATGGACGGAAAGAATTTCATGCTTTTGGCAGAGTAAAGGCTGTTTAATGTAACATTCACACCGTTTACATCTTTTGCACATATATAAATATTACACACACTAGTAGAGACCACTAGTCAGACATTTTGTTTAACATAGCTGGCAGAGAAATGCCTTATATTAACTTTTGCATTGTGTCAGCTTAATGGGACACTGTAGTCACCAGAACAAGTACAGCTTAAATGGACACTCCAGGCACCCAGAACACTTCTGCTCATTGGAGTGGTCTGGGTGCCAACTCCCACTACTCTTAACCCTGCAAGTGTAATTATTGCAGTTTTTTATAAACTGCAATAATTACATTGCAGGGTTAACTCCACCTCTAGAGGCTGTCTACTAGACAGCCACTAGAGGTCACTTCCTCCTTCATAGCACAGATTATCTGTGCTAGAGCGTCGCTGGACGTCCTCACGCTGTGTGAGGACCTCCAGCGTCGCTCATTTACTCATAGGAAAGCATTGAAAATCTTTTTCAATACTTTCCTATGGGGAGCGCTAATGTGCAGGCGCGGCATTGCCGCGCATGCGCATTAGGTCTCCTCGGCCGGTGGGCGGGATCAGTCTCACCCACCGGAGACAGTAGGAGGAGCGGCGCGGAGGAGGAGACAGCGACGAGGGACATCGTCGCTGCCTCAGGTAAGTGACTGAAGGGGTTTTCACCCCTTCAGCAACCCTGGATTGGGAGGGAGAGGGTACCTCCAGTGCCAGGAAAACGGATTGTTTTCCTGGCACTGGAGTTTTCCTTTAATGTATAGTATGTCGCTGCAGGCTCAGCAATGTAAACTCTGCAGTTTCAGAGAAAATGCAGGGTTTAAATTGCTTCCTAGGGATACTTCGCTCAGACGGCAAGTTGAGAGGTTTCCTGGGTCACTGCTGCACAATCTGCATGGAGGTGCTGAACATTCCCCATAGAGATACATTGAGTAAGGATATGCTGATTGGCGCACTGCAGCATTTTGCAGTGCATGCACGATAGCCTTCTAATGTTTTCCAATGGGAAAGCATTGATTGGCTGAGATCATGAATAGAGATCAGGGACGGGTCTGCGTGGCATTGGAAGAAAGGTAAATTTCTACCATATTTAAAAGGATACTCCACTGCCCAAATAAAAAATAAATGCTAATTACCGTTTAGTAGATATATCCTAAATGTAAACTTGCTTGCATTTTTTCATTGATGTATATCGATAAACACATTGCAATCCCTCCCCTTCTAGCCCCACCTAGACATTTTGTGGCTGACCAATCACAGACTTCCTAATGCAGCTCAAAGAGAAGTCTTTGCCTCTTAAGTATAGCTCCACTGAGCTAACGAAACCAGGAAGTGACAGGATCTGTTGCCTATTTGGAAGTCAAGGAGGTGTAACCAGGTTAATTTAAAAAGGTGTTCATTTGTATTGAAATCTGCACTTTAAAAAAAAAAAAATCAAACAAAGAGGTCACACTCTTCAGCAAGCTAAAGTGCTTTAGGGGTCTGGAGTGACCCTTTCAAAGAGGTATGGGTGATTAACACTATAGGGTCAGGAATACATGTTTGTGTTCCTGACACGATAGTCCTTTAAGTAAATTATAGATAGCTTATAAAGAAAGATAGAAATATATTCCATATACACACACACACACACATATATTTATGCAAATACATTTTGCGACTACATCAACCAGGATGTTTCACACTATGGTTAAAAATTTATTTCATAGGATACATTTCTTTTAAAGTAAATATAAACACAAAGTTCAAAAGTAAACTAATTCACTCAAGGAGATGGAAGTGTAATTGCAGTGTTCTTATTTTTTGAGAGATTATTAATATTACTACATCCAGTGAAAACATGTGTAATAGTAGACAACCTAGAGTTGGAACTACCTTTCCACACCCACTCCAGGGCAGGGCTGATCCTAGGTTCATAGATGCCTGGGTGCAAAATTATTTTTGGATGGCCCCATATGGGCATGGTCAGTTTACCAACCCCTCCACTTTGCAAATGTCCAGTCCAGACATGCGTGTTTCTATGGCAACGACTACACCGCTCCATCTATAGGCCCCACCCCTTTTTGTGATCAGACACAGACCGACACACACTCCCACTAAGAGACACAGAGACAGAGACCGACACACTAACACACTTCCATGAACGACACACAATCTCATTTGAAACACACACACACTGGCTGACAGACACACACAATCTCACCTATTTGAAATACTCACTGAAAGACACTGACAGACAGACACACTAAGGGCAGGGGAGGGGGAGGTATGGAGGAGGAGGGGGGGGGGGGGAGAGAAGGAGGGGAGGGGAGGATGACTTCTCCTCATCCAAGTCTTGGTGCTCAAGCCTGGGCTATGCACCCTTTTTGGTTTCTGCTATTAATATTTACTATACATTTACGGACTCTCCAGCAGCTTAATGTTAGAGACGTCTTTAGCTCATAACAGTTGTTCCACAAAAGCAAGAAAGGCCGGAATCAATAACTATGCAAATCCAATTCAATCGACAAATCAACTTTAGAATTGCAACTGTATCAATAAATGAAACCAATAATCACTTTCATATATTTAGATGGAAACAATGTACTGAATGTAGAAATTATACACAGATAGAAAGGTAATTGCATGTGTATTTTCCTCCCAGTTTACAGAGGCATAATAATGATAGAAAAAATATCTTTGTCTTATATGCCAGCAGGGGGCTGACAAGGACATTTTGTTATCCAAGCATGTCTTAACGCACAGTCCAAGACTGTAAAATAAATGGCTGCTAGGTAGGTATATTGATGTAACCATTATTGTAGTTTCAGAATATTTGCTATAATTCTTTAGGAGAATGACCTGTTTTATCTATCCTTTCACAAAACAGCTGAAGATGAAGGCTACAGGATCCCACTGTAATTCAAAGAAAATGCTTAGCAACTGGCATAATTAGAAAACACCTACATGGAAAAAATGGGGGGGGAGGGGGGAGGAGTGTACTAAATAAAGAACAACCAAATATTAACATTTTGTCTGCTTCAACAATGTCTGAGGTTTTTGAAACAATACTAAGTAGATCCATAAAACATAGCAAACACAACATTATAAAAAAATACTTCTAGTAGGTTAACCGTTTACTAATAATCTGTATGCTCTCTTACCCAGTCCTGTTGATACATTAAATGAGGAGGAGAAAGAGGAGAAGATGTAACAATACAATTGTTAAAGGGTTATTCCAACATCCATGACCACTTCTGTTTTTTGAACAACAATGTTTTCAGCTGCAGGGTTAAAGGGGCACAATAATCACCAAGATCACTTCAGCGAATTTAAGTGATCTGGGTGCTATGTCCCTGTCCCACTTAGTTCTAAAATGTAAATCATTGCAGTTTTAGAGAAGGCCTGTAGTGGCCTAAATGACACTGGACGACCACACGCTGTGCATGGAGACATTTATCGTCAGTGAAATCCCCATAGGAAAGCACGGAGGCAATGCTTTCCGATGGGGTAAGCCTAATGCACTTGGATAACGTCAGAAGAGGCATAGCGCCGACCCACTGCCGAGGGAGATGGCACTGGAATAGAGTGAGTGACCCAAGAGTTTTTAACCCTTTACATCCCGTGGGGAGAGGGGGGGGCACTTGTAATCCTAAAAATATAGAATCCCTTTAAAACAGGGGGCACAGATTAAGTGGTCTGGGTGCCTATAGTTTTCTTTTACGTCATAAAACACTAGGACAAAGTTTTAGTAGCACATTGTACACATCACTACTAACACATTTCATAGAAATTAGGTTGTTAGTTTATTTAGAACATTTCAAAATGAGCAGTTGTATTACAAAATGAGGATAATTAAATCCCAATGCACTTGATGCAACAGTAGTCATTTTTTAGAGCTATTCTATAAAATACAGTAACATGCCGTCAAAAAATACACATACCTTTCCAGATGATATCTTAGCTTGTAGTTCATGGCATTCTTGTTTCAATGATTCAATTTGTTTGTCTTTTGCCAATAAAGCACTAGCTTCTTCACTCAAGTCTTTAGCTCGCTGGCGTGCAAACTCTTTCTTATATATGTCCATATTTGTTCCCCTAAGATGCATTGGAGTACTAACCTGCAAGACAAATTAAATTAAAGTAGTGAATGTTATAGACCATATTGCACTTTCTGAGAACAGATTTATTTTGTCCAACATAGTAAAAAACAGTATTGTTAGGAAGTAAGACCCAGCTCGACAAATCCTAGAAATTTCGCCCTGGCGTCTGGGATTTGCCAGCTCTCTAGTTAGTGTGGGAGGGAGCTTTGATGGCGGCTGTCATGGGGAATATTGGAGACGCCCACCCGCGGGAGCAGTTGCTCTCTGCTCCCTTGCTCTGTCTAATGATGTTGGAAGCCGGAATATGACGTAATTCCAGCCCCTGCATCATTACAGAGCGTGTGGGAGCAGAGTGGAGCTATAGGCAGAGTACTGCTCCCTCGCACACAGGAAGAGGGCAGCCCCACCGGACGCCAGGAAAGACCCACTCAGCTCTCCCAAAACAAAAATGTGTGTGTAAGCCTGTGTAAGTCTGTCAGAGTGTGTGTTTGTGAGAGCCTGTCAGAGTGTGTGTCAGCGTGAGCCTGACAGAGTGTGTGTCAGCGTGAGCCTGTCAGAGTGTCTGTATGTGTGTGAGCCCGTCAAGAGAGTGTGTGTGAGCGCCTGTCTGAGTTTGTGTGTGCGAGTCTGTCAGAGTGTGTGCGTGTAAGTCGGTTGTCAGCGTAAGAGTGTGTGAGAGCCCGTCAGTGTGTGTGCTGTCAGAGTGAATGAGCCTGTCAGAGTGTGTGTGTGAGAGAGCCTGTCAGAGTGTCTGTATGTGTGTGTATGAGCCTGTCAAAGTGTATGCGTGCAAGCCTGTTGTCAGCGTAAGTGTGTGAGAGCCTGTCAAGAGTTTGTGTGTGTGAGCCTGTCAAAGTGTGTGCGTGAAAGCCGGTCAGTGTGAGTGTGTATGTGAGCCTGTCAGTGTGTGCGCGTCTAGGTACCTGCCCCCTCTGATCGCATGAGGAAGGTGTTTTTGCTCACCTTTCTTCCCATTTTCTCACGCCATGTCAGTTTCGCCATGGCTGAGATGATCAATCTTTATGATCTCAGCTAAGCCAATGCTTTCCCTTAGGAAAGCATTGGGAGGATTTTGTGCATGCGCAGCAAATGTACCTCCTCAAAGAGATGCATTACATTAATCAATCTCTATGAGGAACATTCAGCGCCTCCATGCAGAGCTTGGAGACACTGAACCTGGGTGCTGCAGCAGTGACCCAGGACTCTCTAGTGGCCATCTGAGTGACGGTCACTAGAGGTGCTACTAAGCAACAATGCAGAAAAGGCAGTGTTTATACTGAAATGCCTGAAGGGACAGGCTATAGACACCAGAACAACTACATCAAGCTGTAGTGGTTCTGGAGACTATAGTGTCCCTTTAAGAATTGCACTTTCTTGTTAAAAATGACTGGCTTTTTTTTTTTTTAGCTGGCTCCTATTCCAAACAAAATTTGTCAAGCCCTGAAGACAAAAAAAATAAAATTATATATATATATTATACACACACACACACACACAAATAATTACCATTTTAAGATTGGCTTCTTGGAGCTTGTGGGCTCTTTCCTCTAAACGTTTGGCTACAACCGCCAGCTCTGCATTTTTTCGTTTTAACCTTTTTACCTTCTCTTCTGTTTCTGGAAATATGTTCTTCCTCTGCAATGTTATATAAAAAAAATAGGTCAGCAATGTGTTGGCTCAGCAAGTGTACCAAAATAAAAATAACTACTGTTATAAAACAAAGTACTTCAGTTGGAGATCATAGGTGCAAGATCTCACTCAGCACACGGAATTACCTTATCTGCAAACAAAAAAATGGAAATTCTAAACACTAAAACAAAACGAATAAACCGAAAATTAACAACATAAATAAAACTGTACAAAGATTACCTGTATAAACAGCGAAACAGTGAGGCAAGTTTAATTTTAATGAAAGATGCATCATTTTATTGGTAATTCTTTTAAATCATCAGCCTTTAGCTCTGCCCCCACCAGAATGTATCTTGGTCATTCAGGATCTTTTTAGTCTAGGCTAGGGAACATGAAGTGTTGGGTCTGATTAGGAACATTCAATGTTCTCTGAAAAGCTTCAGTTTTGCACAGAGTGACTTCTTGGTACTGGTAGGTTTGTTATAAGCTTTCTTTTTATAACAGCTATTAGCAGAATTACAACGGTCAGAAAGTTTTGCTGTGCTTCCCGTTGACATGTACAATTGTGTATTAAAAACACTAATTTAGAAAGGAGGGAAGCTGCACAAGAGTCAGAAAGAAAGAAGTATATTATAATGAGGGAAGGTGGGCAGGGTAAGATAGAATATAAGATAAAATATGTTCAAAAACAAAAATATGCAAAGTAGTGCATACAAAATATTTTAGTTAAT
This sequence comes from Pelobates fuscus, assembly GCF_036172605.1. NCBI lineage: Eukaryota > Metazoa > Chordata > Amphibia > Anura > Pelobatidae > Pelobates > Pelobates fuscus. Next base: position 94,102,539 of record NC_086317.1, on the reverse strand, counting down.
TATTTAGGCGAAAATATGTAAAATGCATACAAGTTGTCCCTTAAACATTTTTGCATTTGTTAATTTATTTCTGTAAAGTGCATTTATTGTTATAGTGTGTAACTCCATTCATTATGGCTCAGAAATTGTAAACTTTGTATATCAATTCTGTAGAATAAATAAAGAAACATTATGTCAGGGGATAAAAATAAAATGAGATGGTTTATGCAAGTGAAATGTGGACCTTAAAAAGGGACACTGTAGGCAATGTAACTGCTTAAGCTCATTGAAGTGGTTCTAGTGTCTGGGAACTGTCCCTGCCCTAATCAATGAAATGCGATGAAATGGTTCTAATGCCTAAAGTGTCCATATACATTTAAATTCACTTTAAAAAGAAAAATAAATGTGTCTAAAATACCATTTTAAAGGGCATCCATCACATGGCAAAAGCACTATAGTACTATTAAGATCTACAATGCAGTTTATCAATGATGTGTCTGGATACAAATATGCATTCCAAACACTTTAGTGCCCTTTGGTCACCGTACCCCCATCCCTCGTTGCCCTTACCCCGGCATATAAAGGGTTATTAAAAATATAAAAAAAAAAACAACAACTTTTTTTACTCACCCAATTCCAGCACTGATGTCCCTCAGCGCTCCACCTTCTCCAAAGCCATCTGACGGAGGGACATAATGCGCATGTGTGGTGAGCGCATTAGTCCCTCCTCATAGGACAGCATTGCCTCAATGCTTTCCTATTGGGATTTTATTGACACTGGATGTCCTGGTGCAGAGAGTGAGGACGTCCAGGGTCGTTGAGAGGACTAAAAATTAAAGTTCTTTAGAATCCTGGAAGCGCCTCTAATGGCTGTCTGGGGAAAAAAATGCAGTTTCTCTAAAACTGCAGTGACTTACATTACAGGCCTAGGGGGGGGGGGGGACAGGGACAGTGTACACAGACCACTTCAATGATATTTAGCAGTCTGGGTGCCTATTGTGTCCCTTTAAGGTTAGGGAGCTTAGAGGGTACCTGTCTTGTAGTTGCTGTGGGCTAACTTCCACCATTCACAGTTTTGTTGAGGATCATGTGGATTATAATCCACGGCATTTTGAAAGCAGGTATCCTCTAATCCTACACCTCCAATAACCTAATCTCAAACTCCCAATACACACTTTTTAGCCTTATCTTTTATGATAGGGCAATTATTACTTGGTAATGACACTTTGATTACTGAAAATTATGATTTAACAATATTTTAAAAACGCATACCAAAATAAATTAAGGGCTTTCAGGTAAACACTGTAAAATACTGGTCTAACAAAACAAAATATGTATATGGTTGTAAAGATGATGACTAGGGTGTACAATACAGAAGGGAACGGTCGGTGATTATTCATATGTATACGTGCTAAGTACATTCATAAGAATATTAAATAATGAGAAATAAGGTAACTGATCTCACCAGTGAAATATTTTCTGCTTTCAATTCATTGCAACGTCTTTCCAAAACCTGTACTTTGTTCAGCAATTCTGCATCCTGCTTGGACTGGAAGGGATCGCTCACATTCTGCACAAAACAGAACATATAAATCCACTTTTTTTTTTTTTTTTTTAAATTGTACAAATTGAATTACTCCAAGTGGTAAGATTGTTTATGCTATGGCTGACCCATCACAACGACATTTCAAACAATGTTTGCCGTGTGTGTTTATTCTAATTGCTACGGATGACAGAACGGTCTAGAACAGCAATTCCCAAACTGACTGCAGCAGTGCCTGTCAGTGAGTGAGTGTGTACTCGTCTGTCAGTGAGTGAGTAAATGAATGTCTGCCGGTGTGTGTATTTGTCTGTAATTGTGTGTGCTCAGCTGTCAGTGAATGAATGTCTGCCAGTGTAAGTGAATGTCTGTCAGTGAGTGTGTCACTAGGGGTTATAAAGTTGTTTTTTTTAAATTATATTAAATAAAAATGCATTTTTTAAAAGAATAGGTTTGGTGCAATGTTTTTTGTATTTGATAGCCTGCCTCCGATTATATTTAAATGCGTATCTCCCATCACCTCCCTACACAACTCTTCCCCTATCCACTAATATAGGTCTTACTTTGAAATTCCTCATTCTAATGTCTAGTCTCCAGGGCCGCCATCAGGGGGTGACAACCATGACGGTTGTCACGGGCCTGGGGGGCCCGGCCGCCCGGGCCCCACGTGGAGCGGCAAAACTGCCGCAGGTGCATCTGCACATGGGCCCATCAGGTGGCCCAAGCATTTACAGTCACCCGATGTGCCCTATATCTGCAGGGGCCCGGTCAGCGCTGCGTCCGTGTAATTGCGCGACCGGGCCCCTTTTTTAAAAAAAAAAAATGCGGCTACACCGCAAGTGCTGCTGGGAGGGAGTGATGGACGGTCACTTCCTTCCAGCTTACTCCGCGCGGGGGAAGAAGCAGAGCAGAGCAAAGGAAAAAGGAGAGGAGAGGCATCCGCTCCCATCACCCCCAGCCACCCTCCTGCAACTTAAAGGTAAAAGGAGGGTGGCTGATAAATGAGGTGTATGTGTCTGCATGTATGTATGTATGTATGTATGTATGTATGTATGTATGTATGTATGTATGTATGTATGTATGTATGTATGTATGCCTGTGTGTGTATGTCAGTATGCATGTCAGTATGTATGTAGGTCTGTGTGTGTGTGTCTATGTATATATCTATCAGTGTGTGTGTATGTCTGTGTGTATGTCAGTATGTATCTGTGTATGTCAGTATGTATCTGTGTACGTATATATCTGTGTGTGTGTATGTATGTGTATGTCTGTATGCCAGTATGTCTGTTCGTCTGTATGTGCTTCAGTATGTGTGTGTGTGTATATGTTGGTATGTCAGTTTCAGTATTAGTGTATCTTTCTGTGTGTGTGTCTGTGTCCTTTTGTGTCTGTGTGTGTGTGTGTGTGTGTGTGTGTATTCCTGTGGGTGGTATTTGGAGGCGGGCACCCGGGGGCCCAGACCTTGAGCTGTGTTAGGGGCCCCACAATTTCTGATGGTGGCCCTGCTAGTCTCTACTGGAGCAAACTCCCTCATTGCACAAAAAACAATGTTAACAATGTTTCAAAGAAAACCTTTCATGTTCTTTAATACTTCAGTCTTCCTACCAGACCCTCTCAATCATCTGCCACTAATGCCACTTCCTTTAATTTAACCTATCTAGCACCCTAACTTGTATAGGCTTATGTACAAGTGCGTGCGCTGTCAGGCTCCTTGTTGGTTTATTATAATTGTAAGGTTTTGCAAAACTTGCAGCAGCTGTAAGTCTGCCTCTCACTCATCACACTTCTAAGAACGAATCAATCTTCAATCTTTGTCCTTACAAATGCTGGTGGGGCACACACCTTGCAAATCTCTCCAACCCTTCTCTGGCTCTCTAAGAGCCTGAGTCATCGCTGCACACATGCACATCAGCTCAGGTGAAAGCTGTACACAGCCCAATTGGCAACACTGCACAGGGCTACAAATATGCTGATAGAAGCTGTAATATGGCAGCTATTAGAATCCTTGTCAGTCCCATCCATTTTATTTGATGTCTGGAGCTGCAGTTGGCCTATAGGGTTTCCCAACAATGTGCAGAAAGAAACATGGGGTCATTTCCATACGTACTGTGCACCAGTTTGCGGTCCCACTACTATGGGTTTTCTACCTTCCCTTACCTAAAGTACTAGCTATTCTTTTTCCCCAGATTTTTTGGATTACATAATATTATTTGATTCCAAGTATTGTTAAGGGACAACTCCGATTACAGCAACCAATGCAGCTTATTTTAGCACTAAAGGTGCAATGACAATGTTTGCATAATAACACCATGCATTTCCTGCCATGTTATTTTTCAGTGAATCTTCAGTTTCCAAACCCCAGTTTTCTGTCCCATTTTGGTATTCATATTTGGCATTGAGCTGTCCAGTAAGCACTCTAGATCCAGCTCAATAAGGAACTTTACAATGCAGTGTTACAGTGTAAAGGTTTGCCACACGGCGAGTTTTTAAAAGGATGCATCTTCCAGTAGTCCGTTTCATTATGTATTGTCATCAGGCATATATCATCCACTGTACAACAAGAGTTAGATGACAGCATCTAATTAGAATCCTGAGCATGATTGGCCTCTAATTTAGCATTTTTTTATTTTTTTTTACATTTTTAATGCCAACAGAATTTCAACAGAATGGCAGCCAGTGGCTTGCTCGGGAGTGTCATCATCCAAAACCCCATATGAAAATTGAAAACAAGGAGAATGATTAAGTACAGCGAAACAATAATATATATTTTTATTTATCTTAATCACACTCTGTTTTATAGTTCAAAGGTCAAATTAACCAAAAAGAAGGGGGGGGCCACGGAAAGCTAATGTAAGGATTTCCTTAAAGGGACACTCCAGGCACCCAGACCACTTCTGCCCATTGGAGTGCTCTGGGTGCCAACTCCCATCACCCTTAACCCTGCAAGTGTAATTATTGCAGTTTTTATGAACTGCAATTATTACCATGCAGGGTTATGATCTCCTCTAGTGGCTGCCTGTCAGAGGGACAACGGCACAGGATTCAGGTAAGTCACTGAAGGGGTTTTAACCCCTTCAGCAACATGGGATTGGGGGGGCTCACTGCAACATTCTGCAGTGCCAGGAAAACTGGTTTGTTTTCCTGACACTGGAGAGTCCCTTTAATATCTGCGCAAAAAAATATATATGTATAAAATTAAAAAAAGTAATTATAATAATCCATGTTTGACTGAGTAAGCATTGACTAGATCACATAATACATCCCAAATGATCATCCAATTAGTTTTAACAGTGAATTCCTGAATACAGCAATGCATATTTTGTACTTCCCTGGTGTGCTCTAGCCAAGCTCCACGATTCAGACTGTCTGCGGTGTACTGGTTAGGAATATCTAATAAGCTGTATGGTGTTCAACACAAATGACATGCAAGATTTTTATTCTGAACTGCACATTTAACACACCAATGCAAGCATTAACGGAACAGTAATCTCAAAAATACCATCTATCTACCAATTGTTCTAGGAAATTGCAATGCCTGTTAAGCTGAAGTTCAAGAAAAGCTGCCTAGCAACTCTGTAGCTCTGCTCCCAAAAAATAATGTACTCTCGTTCTCTGCAAGTGGCTTTTCAGAACTTGAAGGAATACAGTAACATTAAATATAATGTAAAACAAAAAGAGAAACAGAGAAAAGGTGGAGCTAAAATCTAATAGAATATCAGAAATAAACAAAGTGCAGCTAAAAATCACCCAAGTGTTTGTTTAGTCACTAAATAACACTTACATCCCATTAAATATAACGTGCAGACCGCATATTCAGGTCAACCTCTTAAATCATCTACAATTGCTTCTTTCATTAGAGCCAAAATGGAAAACACAGGGTGTAAATATATCAGGGCTTAATATTTCAAGTCCTACGCTACTAGCCAGCCTTTAAAAAAATACTTGCCACTGCAAGCTTGAAGAACCCATGGCAAACTCAGACCTAGATTACCCATTAGGTAAACAATGCGACAGCCGAGCTCAGGCAGGGGCCAAGTTGAGCAAATTTGCACAGAATGTATTCAAAAAGATTGGTCTAAAATGTCAATGAATACTAGCTTAATTTAGTTAATTTACCACTGCATGCACACGAGAAAAAATAAATAAAATGAAAAATTATATATATATATATATATATATATAATATCAAAAGATAGCATTTACTTACCTTCGCATCAGCTCCTGTCAGCTCCCTTCTCCTCCACGCCGGTCCAGTCAGCTCCCCTGTCAGCTCCCACTGTAAGTCTCGCGAGAGCCGCGGGGTCATAGTGCGGCTCTCGCGAGACTTACACTGGGACTTGCAGAGGGAGCTGACCGGACCGGCGCGGAGGAGAAGGGAGCTGACAGGAGCTGCAGGAAAGGTAAGCGCTCTCTGCCAGCCCCCTCCACTGAACTGCCAATGCCACTGGACCACCAGGGAGTGAGAGCCCCCCTCCCTGCCATGTATCAAGCAGGGAGGGGGGACGAAAAAAATCAAAATAATAATAAAATAAAATAATATTAACCCCTTAACGCCGTTACGACTTACCATGCCGTCCTGCATTAAATGGGCTTTAAAGCCGTTGCGATGGCCTGGTACGTCGTAACGGCTTAAGCCCCCAGGAGATGAGGTGTACTCTCCTCCGCCGCGATCCTCTTCTGGAGGGCTGCCTGACAGCCCAGGGAGCCCCCCTCCGGCAAATGAGGCCCCTGGGGGCCATGTGATCGCTCTCAAAGAGCAATCACATGACCCCCTATAGCTGGCTATGGATCTGCCAGCAGGGGGACTGTTTGAAATATCAGACAGTCCCCCTGCTGGCGGGAAAGTAAAAATAAATAAATAAAACATGTGTAAAAATAAATTAAATATATATATTATATATATACATATTATATATATGTAACGTCATACAAAGTGTATTTTAATATTAATATAAGTATATATATTAATATTAAAATACACTTAGAATGACGTTACATATATAATATGTATATATATTATATATATAATATATGTACATATATATTATATATAAATACATATAATTAAAATAATAAAATAAATAAAATATTGAAACAAAATTTTAGATAAATTATATATGCATATGTAATTTCATTCTAACTGTATTTTGTTATTAATATATATATATATATATATATATATATATATATATCGGTAACAAAATACACTTAGAATGACATTCTATATATATATATATATATATATATCTATCTATATATAAAATACAAATAATGAAAAAAATGATTTGATTAATTCAAATTTGATTGACATGCCTGACAACACAGGGAGAAAGTGCAGAGAATTTAATTTGCAAGCACTATATTTGACCCTGTAACTCTCCAAGACACCATAAAACCTGTACATAGGGGGTACCGTTTTACTCGGGAGACTTCGCTGAACTCAAATATTAGTATTTCAAACTGGTAAATTGTATTACAACGATGATATTTTAAGTAAAAGTGAAGTTTTTCAAATTTTTTACAAGCGAACGGCAATTTTATGGTCTATATTATTGTTGTAATATGTTTTACTGTTTTAAAACACTAATATTTGTGTTTAGTGAAGTCTCCCGAGAATAACAGTACCCCCCATGTACAGGTTTTATGGTGTTTTGGAAAGTTAGAGAGTCACATATAAGGCTTGCCTTTCATTTTTTTCACATTGAAATTTGCCAGATTGGTTATGTTGCCTTTGAGAGCGTATGGTAGCCCAGGAATGAGAATTACCCCTATGATGGCATACCATTTGCAAAAGTAGACAACCCGAGGTATTGCAAGTGGGGTATGTCCAGTCTTTCGTAGTAGCCACTTAGTCACAAACACTGGCCAAATATTCGTTTTTTCCTTTTTTTCACACAAAAACAAATTTGGCCAGTGTTTGTGACTAAGTGGCTACTAAAAAAGACTAAACATACCCCACTTTCAATACCTTGGCTTGTCTACTTTTTCAAATGCTATGCCATTATGGGGGTAATTCTCATTCCTGGCTACCACACCGTCTCAAAGGTAACATTACTAATCTGGAAAATTTCAATTTGAAAATGGAATGTTCTATATTTGACCCTATAACTTTCCAAAACAACATAAAACCTGTTAATGGGGGGTACTGTTGTACTCGTGACACATCACTGATTACAAATATGTGCCTTTTTGTGCAGTAAAACAGTATTATGACATTCACAGTTAAAATGTCAGACGGAAATGCAAATTTTTTTTTTTAAAAATCTTATTTTCTCACATTTTTTTAAAATTGTATTCATAATAAATTATGTTCCATATATGAAAAGTTAATGATAAATTAAAGCCCTGTTTCTCCTGAACAAAATGATATATAATAAGTGTGCATATAATTTGAAAGAGGGGAACTACGGGTGAACAGACATATAGCGCAAATTCTAGTTTTTGTTTACGTTTTGTTTTGATCAGAACGTGCACTATTGACTCCGTCCTGAAGGGGTTAAAAATAATAACAAAAAAATTATAATATAACAAAAAAAATTAAAATAATAATTAAAAAAAATAATAATAATAAACATGCCCACCCCCCACCAAGGCTCTGCAACACATACACAAACACACACTGCATCACACACACACACTGCATTCATTATATACACACACTGTAAATAAATATTCAATTAATATTTTTTTAGGATCTAATTTTATTTAGAAATTTACCAGTAGCTGCTGCATTTCCCACCCTAGTCTTATACTCGAGTCAATACGTTTTCCCAGTTTTTGGGGGTAAAATTAGGGGCCTCGGCTTATATTCGGGTCGGCTTATACTCTGGTATATACGGTATTAGGGCATATTCATATGAGGCATAGAATAATAAAACATTCAATAGTACAAAAAAATCCCAGTATTTCTACATTTAGGATGAACAACACTTGTTGATTGATCCCTTTCTCTAAAAGGGACAATCTAAGCACTATAACTACTACCACTCATTGTAATGGTTATATGGTGCTAGGAGTCTATGGTTTCCATTACCAGTTTGTCAAACTGATTTGTAGGAGTTTAACAAAAAATTGGCCCACGAAGGAACTATTCTGTCTCCAATTTAGCTACACTAATAATATGGAAAATACACTTTCAAATTATCAAGTGCACAATCTTCCAGCCTACATGACAAGGATAGCCTGAGAGTATTACAAAGAGGGATATATCATCTAATAACCTCCTCACTTCAAATGTGCATCCAACATCAGGGATGGTTGCTTTTGAATAGGCATCAATTCTCAGCCTACGGGTGCTCTTTATTGCTTCCTCTAACCAACACAAAGAGAATACAAATCCTCTGCACACAATCTGACATTAAACTGAGAAGGTTTAATGGGCTCGCCACTCAGTTTTACACCCACAAACAAGAATCTAGATACACGAAACGCATTGTACTGGTATTGAAAACATACAAATATTTAACGATTTGTTATGAAATGAGAAACAGAGGGTTTTCAAATAGTTGTATAAAAACAAAAATGTAAAAAATAAAAAACTCTCTCTCTCTCTCTCTAACTGGACTACTGGTTGCCTCTATTTTAGAAGTTTCCACCACTTTTTAAGATCCTGAACACTTTGACAAAGCTCCACCAGTATCATCGCATGTGTTTATTAGAATTTTTATTTATTCCAAAATGAATGCTATACAGTACAGAGCAACAAGAAGACTCCTCACTCTGCTGTAATTCAAAATTATAGACACTGCATAATTTAAATTATTACATTGAAAGTATAATCCCATTCACAGGTAAAAGGAGAATAAGACAGGATATGGTTTTGATATAATACAGCATGCATGGAATACGTTGATCACAACACTGTTTATATGGAATTGTCTCTGCTTTGATGTGTCTAGGTCAGGGGTAGGCAACCTTTTAGCAGCACTGTGCCAAAATATGATTGTGATGTCCTGTAGCGTGCCGGTCCTATTTCTTTAAATTGAGGTGTGTATGTTGCCATATTCTGCTTGTGTTATTTATACTGCATTTGCTTTGTATCATTGTATTTGTGCGTATATGAGCTATTATATTGTATATGTTCATTAATAGTTTGTGGTATCATGTATAATACCTATGAATTTGGGCTGTGTATGGGGGCTGTTTGTGGAATTGTGTGTGGATGGATATGTCACATTGTGTATTTGGTAGTGTGTGTATGTGTGGGGCTGTTTGGGGTATTGCATGTGAGAGGCTGCATGTGGGGTTGTGTGCATGTATGTGGATTGTTGGTGGTGTTGTGTTTGTGCGGACTGTGTGTGTGTTTGTATTATTTGAATGAGGGGAGGGTTATTCTGCAGCTCTGAGGCTTCCATGGGTTTTAGTGGGGACCAGGCTGGCCAGGTACAGCTCAAGGACAGAAGCTGCAACAGGAGGCTGTGGGCTGCTCTACTTCAGTGTGGATTCCTATTCACAAGTGCTGGGAGGAAGTGATCTGAGATCACTTCCTCTGCGTGCTGCAATGCATAAATGGAGGATTGTCCTTCACCACCTTTTCATATTAACAGATATCTTAAGTTTCACTGGGACTCCTGACAGGCCAGAGCCTGTTTGGCTCTTGTACCCTTGAGTGCCGTGCAAAGGCACCTCGAGTGCCGTGCATGGCACTAGTGCCGTAGGTTGCCTACCCCTGCACAAGGAGATGTGTTTATATCAACCGGTGATATGCTTTTAGTAACTGAAGAAATGTGTATAATACCCATTGGAATGTTTATAGCAACCGGCTTAATGTTTATAGCAACCAGAGGTATGTTTATAGCAACAGGAGTGTGTTTATAGCAACCAGATATATGTTTATAGCAACCATAGACATGATAATAGCAATAGGAGATATGTTTATATCAACCAGTGATATGCTTTTAGTAACTGAAAAAATATTTATAACAACCAGTGAAATGTTTATAGCAACCGGCTTAATGTTTATAGCAACCAGAGGTATGTTTATAGCAAGAGGAGTGTGTTTATAGCAACCAGAGACATGATAATAGCAATAGGAGCTATGGTTTATTTCAACTGGTGATATGCATTTAGTAACTGAAGAAATGTGTATAATACCCAGTGAAATGTTTATAGCAATTAGAGGTATGTTTATAGCAAGAGGAGTGTGTTTATAGCAACCAGATATATGTTTATAGCAACCATAGAAATGATAATAGCAATAGGAGATATGTTTATATCAACCGGTGATATGCTTTTAGTAACTGAAGAAATGTGTATAATACCCAGTGAAATGTTTATAGCAACCAGAGCTATGTTTATAGCAACAGGATTGTGTTTATAGCAACCAGATATATATTTATAGCAACCAGATATATGTTTATAGCAATTTGAGACATGATAATAGCAATAGGAGCTATGTTTACATCAACCGGTGATATGCTTTTAGTAACTGAAGATATGTGTATAATACCTAGTGAAATGTTTATAGCAACCGGCTTAATGTTTATAGCAACCATATGTATGTTTATAGCAACAGGAGTGTGTTTATAGCAACCAGGTATATGTTTATAGCAACCAGAGACATGAAAATAGCAATAGGAGATATGTTTATATCAACCGGTGATATGCTTTTAGTAACTGAAAAAATATTTATAATACCCAGTGAAATGTTTATAGCAACCGGCTTAATGTTTGTAGCAACCAGAGGTATGTTTATAGCAACAGGAGTGTGTTTATAGCAACCAGAGACATGATAATAGCAATAGGAGCTATGGTTTATTTCAACCGGTGATATGCTTTTAGTAACTGCAGAAATGTATATAATACCCATTGGAATGTTTATGGCAACCGGCTTAATGTTTATAGCAACCAGAGGTATGTTTATAGCAACAGGAGTTTGTTTATAGCAACCATAGACATGATAATAGCAATAGGAGATATGTTTATATCAACCGGTGATATGCTTTTAGTAACTGGAAAAATATTTAACAACCAGTGAAATGTTTACAGCAACCGGCTTAATGTTTATAGCAACCAGAGGTATGTTTATAGCAACAGGAGTGTGTTTATTGCAACCAGATGTGGATTGTTGGTGGTGTTGTGTTTGTGCGGACTGTGTGTGTGTTTGTATTATTTGTATGAGGGGAGGATTATTCTGCAGCTCTGAGGCTTCCCTGGGTTTTAGTGGGGTCCAGGCTGGCCAGGTACAGCTCAAGGACAGAAGCTGCAACAGGAGGCTGTGGGCTGCTCTACTTCAGTGTGGATTCCTATTCACAAGTGCTGGGAGGAAGTGATCTGAGATCACTTCCTCTACGTGCTGCAATGCATAAATGGAGGATTGTCCTTCACCACCTTTTCATATTAACAGATATTTTAAGTTTCACTGGGACTCCTGACAGGCCAGAGCCTGTTTGGCTCTTGTACCCTCGAGTGCCGTGCATGGCACTAGTGCCGTAGGTTGCCTACCCCTGGTCTAGGTTTTGAATGCACTAAACAGCAAATAAAAGGTGAAATGGTGTGCATATAGCTATATATATATATATATATATCGTATGCCTGAAATTGTGGGAGGGATTTTATGGCTATTTAAACCCAGCAAATCCCCTTACTCACCTGTCTGCGACGATTTCGGAAATTCGCTTTCATTTCCGTTTTCACAGACCTCTGACGTCAATCTGCCGCGACGCTCGTACACAGCCCGCCGGTTTTCGTGAGTATCCTTCATCCGCATGGAGGCCATTCGGCGGTTCGCCCAAACCGTGAGTCCTTTCGAATTAATCTTCGTTTTCTGCATACGTTCAGCACACATAAATATTCGTCGGTATGAGTTACCCTGCGCAGCGGCCGGCCATTCGCGTTTGCATGAACACTCGGTCGATCTAGCTTTCCACGTGTACTTTGGTCCACGCTAACCGGCTGTGAACTTTGTTTTATTTGTTTCCGTGCACTTTATGCTATCTCGAACGCAACCAATTGATGATATATACAGTGTAAATAATCCTGTCGTTTACATGTTTTGCTGGTGATCAAGTCACTTTCAGTCATTAATAATCACAAAAAAAAACAAAAAACTGTGGTAAACAGGCATATATTTGTAAATGATAAAATTAAGGCACTCTATAATTTCTACTCACACCAAATACAATCTGCAACTCCCATTTGTCTCAACCATTGCGGATAGGGTTTATGGGAGCTATAGTTTGTCACTGATTGGAGGGATGACGTTACGGAAAGCAGATTTGCGAGGTTTATCAACTAAGCAGTGAATTCTAGTGCTGTGACAAGCTGTTTGCTCAATTCAAAGTAAAGTAGCGCAGACAGGTAGGCTAAGGGGGTGAATATTTGAAGTAGGCATTTCCCCCTTTATCTTGCACGTGGATTATCAGCGGGTGGTGCACTGACCCTTCGTAATATGTAACTCCATTAACCTCTGTCTCCTAAACACTTCATAATTAGCTCGCTGAAATAATGGATGTATTTAAACTTTCCCTATCTCCTGTGCATGCCTGTTTTGCATCTTATTCAACTGTATCAATACCACTCCCCAGACCAGGGGAGCCGTCACTTAGCACTCCCGCTGCACCTCCAGCACGCCGGCGGTATACAATGCACAGCTGTAGGTGGTTTTATGCTCAGGTTCGTTTAGAATGCAAGCCCCGTGATTATATTTTACAGCCTCTATAGCTTTTATGGGATGATCCTCCCCGAACCAGAAGGTGGCAACAGTCATGCATTGTACAGTGGACCCTGGGAATGTAGACTAGTCGTGGTTACGAAATAAATTCTGCAATACTGTGGAAACATAATTCCCTAGGGTCCCACTTTGCTCAGGGTAGTCCTGACATTGAGACAGATAGTTGGCCAATATCCTGGTATTTTTCAGTCATCGTCCGTGGCTAATTTCAAATGGAACATTTTGTCTGATTTAGTCAAGCTGTGATTTTAGTTGACAGTATCTTAACACCGTCGTTCCCGCATAACCGGTTATGATTGTTTCCCATTTGAAACGTTTGTTCCTCGTTTAGTGGTATTCCTTTTTACTTATGTCCGTTCTCACAGGGGGGCTGTTTGAGGCGGATACTAGTCCTTCCTTAGTTCATTTCTGCCTAGAATACTACTAGACTCATTCTGTGCTACCTGCAAGGCACAGACTCGGAGCCGCAAACACGCTGCATACAGATAGTCTTGGTATAACAGTTGCACTGTCTGTATACTGGGTGGGAAGGTGATCCCCTTCTTCTCCCCACACCCCTTCTCCCATTGTCTGCCCATCGCCTGTACACAGTTGCGCATTCACGGTAATAACATCTTGATAGAGGGTTTCAGTACACGGAGTGAATGCTCCCCTCGGTCAGCGCAGCATCTTGCGTTAATTTAATTAACCCGGCGTACTCCTACGCAGTCGGGCACTTCTGTTACTGGACCCGTGCGTCTAAGTTCCCGTCGCGCTTTTGGTATGCGAACCTCGGCAAAGGTAAGTACGCGTTTTTTAACTGTACTATGTACAAGATCAGCGTTTGTACATAAAAAAAATAAAAATTTTCATGTCTATTCATACTACGTTTCAAATCAGGGCCACGATTTGGGCACCTCGAGCCCCGAGGGCTCTACATTACCATCATAAACGCATTCCAGTTTATCCGTCCCGACCGTCTGGACCCCAGTTTCAGTCAAGCCGTACGATCCTCACTCGTTACCACCCACGTTTCGTTCAAGGTTATGTCCTCTCTCGCTAACTACCCTTCCATCTTAGTTAGCAACTGCTGGCTGTTAGGTTCCTAGGTGTCCACTAGTTGTTCTTCCCCCTGGCTTCTTCGCCATAGGTTAGTGGTCCCGCGAGGCCAACACCCATCCTCATACTCGGAGGTACTATGCCCCTCGGGCCAAATCATAGTTAGTCGCCTCGCATTGTGGCATAGAGAGGGCCTCATCCGTCACTCCCATTCTATCTTATGTTTAACTGTCACCGAGAGGCCGACACCCCGCCACCTCATTCAGTGGCCACGCTACCCCCTCACGCCAACGCATAGATACCCCTCTCAAGCCGCTTGGCAACTAGCAGGGCCTCACCTGTCACCAACCTAGTGTAATCGTTTCGCCGCATCGCGGCACTAGCTAGTCGGCCAGCACACACGCACTCACGCTCGCGCTCCTAGTAAGCTGGGGGGGGGGGGGCGGCACACCCCAGACCCGTCAAGCATAATCGCTATGTTTTAGATCCCATAAACGCTTCAGGTATCCTAGCGCTTTATATCCCGCCTTAGTTTCGATCGTGCGTTACATACTCCTACATTGGTGCAAAACAGTATTTCAGAACTATCGTACTCGGCTACTCCGGTGCTTTCAATACGTTATCTCTTACGGGCGATGGGTTTGCTAGATGCTTAGTTCTAGCAGTACGAGGATACCTACATATATATTTATACATATATATATATATTACCCCAACCTGTCGCTCACTGGCGATCCTTAGGTACCACGTACACTACGTGCCCAGGCCAAGCTAGTAGACACCAGGACCTGCGGTTCCTCCTACAACTTGTTTCAGGCATTTCTTACTTATATTCAGTCATATTGGTTTGTTGGGTCTCACGTTGCCCTCCACATTGCACGTTGTACAGTTTTGGCCTCGTTTTGGACCATCGTCGGGTCCTCCAGGCGCTGCAGTGACGCACAGTGACTGCTTCCGGTCTCATGTATTACGGATTTACCGTTTATTTCTTCGCGACGTTTTGGGGGCACTTTGGTACATTGAGTTCTAAATTACCGTTTATCGATTCATACTATCACTCAATTTTCGCGTCGGCGTCGCTTATACAAGCAATGCAGGATAAGCTTTAGCGATCTGATGGGACCGGGTGAACAGTACTCCCACTTGTTTCATATCGAACATCGAGGCATCACTCCGCCTCCATTTTGGCCAAACAAATACCATTCGAATCCTTAATCTACTAATTAGGGACTTGTCTGCACGCCTGACATTCACAGGGTCCTCCATGCGCAGTCAATTCATTTGTCACGCATTTGTCGTTGTTCACGCTTCTCTTTATGTAAGCTTAAGTAGTCCATCGGGAGTTACTTTCGGTCATGCCGGTTGTTTTAATTTAAGGCGTAACACCTTGTGCATCCTGTTGTACAATCTTTCACGATCTCATGCCTACCAAGTAACTGCTATAGGGTTCTTGCTATACGAACACATATCGTCTTCAAATTTTGTCAAAGCTCCTCTTCAGGTTCCTCTCTCGTGCAAACATTTCCCTACGGTGGGTCACGGCTTTGCATTCTATTCTTCGATTCACGTCACGGCAGTTTCATCAGGCGCCTGTTACAGTCCTTTTTCGCTATGGTTTAATGCAGGTAATCGCACGTGTACGGTCAGGTTACGCTTTTCCACAAGAGGTTAATACCCTGCCGCGCTTAGATGGTACAAGTCCACATGGCCTAAATCGTAGGTAGGGCTTCTCTCAAACACAGGGCTACTGGCACGGCCTCAACTCTTACGGGATAGTCCTTATCTTCACCTATTGGTTCCCATTAGCTAGCAGCTCTACTACACGAGAAAGCTCAATGAGCTTCTGAGTTTTGCATAATTTAAACTTATTACGTTTCCTTCCTCCTCACAGCATGCTACAAGAACTAGCTCCAGGTATCGTATTATCTTTAATAAACACTAACCCCTGACGTCTCAAGTTCCCCTGCAGTTTCCTCCGCTTTAGCCACTTCCGAAGTCCTGAAGTCGGACCTTGCTTGAACGTAACGGTTGAGATAAAAGAACACGCAGTCCAGATTTCCTCTGCAGGACAAAAAAGGTATCAATCATGCCTGAAGTTAGAGTCTATGCAGGTAAGATTTGTCCACTAATACTAAGCAAACGTACTCCACGGCTTACGTTATGTGTAAGTATTGTATGTGGTTCAAGATACTAAATGCGTTCCGATTATAATGGTTGCTCGTACAATTTTTGCCACATCTCTCAAACAGTTCATGCTATACATTCGCTCCTTGTTTGTTAGTCTTGGCCTCAATCCGAAGTTCCTTCTCGGTACATTCATTCCGTGTTAGGGCCGCCACAGCAGCCTCAAGTCATCCAGTTCCAACTCATCTTGTAGAGAAGATGGGTCGCTGGAAGTCCTCGGCATACAACCGGTTCATTCCAAATCCAGATAGAAATCAGGCTCGCTTTCTATAATATGTCTAAATGTTTTGTTATGTTTAATAAATGTCACACACTTTTTAGCCCTCTTTTGCAGGCCTAACCTCACGTCGGTTTCGGCACACCTCAACCGACTCTCATATATTAAAATTACACACAGTTTAATGTGCGCCCCTTCCATAATCCCATACACAAATAGAAGGCGTATGCCTGAAATTGTGGGAGGGATTTTATGGCTATTTAAACCCAGCAAATCCCCTTACTCACCTGTCTGCGACGATTTCGGAAATTCCCTCCCACCACACCCTCTTCATATATCATTATACCTGGGTGGGCCCTCTTTTGCAGGCCTAACCTCACGTCGGTTTCGGCACACCTCAACCGACTCTCATATATTAAAATTACACACAGTTTAATGTGCGCCCCTTCCATAATCCCGTACACAAATATTTATATATATATATATATATATATATATATATATATATATATATATATATATATAGGCCTGTAGTTGTGGGAGGGGCTTGTTTCCCTTCTTAAGGAGCGCCAGACCCTTCCTCACTACAGTCTCAGGTCTGATTTGCATACCAAGACTTCCGGTCCGTACAAATCGCCATTTACTTACCTGCAACTCATGGAAATGCCTACCTAGTCCTGCAGCCCATGGTCATCTATCTCGCTGTTTTCCTGACTCTCCAGAACCTTGACAGGACATCAGCACCTCTTCATTCGCATCGCTGACTGTTTCAGTGAAAACCATAAGTCAAAGCTGCCCGTCGCACCTCAGTCGCGGGCACTCAGCATCATCCGAGGTCGGCTCTAACTCTCATTCATGCATCTCTGTTAATTTCTCTCATGTGCTCGCGGCCATACGAACGCATGGGTTACATTACAGTCTTTCGGCTAATTCTAGCCTGTTCGAGCTCACTTAGGTTTGGCAGGCTTTCGGGAGCACTCGCATGAACGCTTTGATCGGCATACAAACGACTAGTGGTCATATTCTCAGAACTGTTGTTTCGTATGATTTTTGTTATTTCGCAACGTTTGGTTGTATACGAAACTTAGCCCATCTCATGGGCCATTCGTATATTTTTAACCGAACGCCCTATTTCAGCATTTGGTTAAACATATGTATATGAATGTTCGTTTCTCTGTTGGTTATATATTGCTAGTTTAAATATCGGCCTCTGGTGGTCAATTTTGTTATTGCAGGTAAATATTTTAGAGTTTTGTCTGCTAATTGAAATGGATAATTTGTTTAGATCAAACAAGCGCATTGCTTATTAATTAACTGCAACAATATAATTGCTTATTAATTATGGTACGCTTCAATAGTTAATCTTAAAATACACAATCTTTTCTAGGTACCTCAAAATTGTGTTATTCAAGTTGTTATCAGGTCTCATTTTTTCCATACTATAGGTATGGTTATCCCCTTACTAAACTGGGGTTACATTAAGCCTTTTTGTGGCTATTTAGGTGGGGCTTATATGTATACAATAATCTTTCATGCTCAGAGACTTATTTAAATGCATTGTTTATTTCAGTTCAACTAAGCCCTCAGCATTTGAGCACCATCACTCCAACCATTCGCAATTCACTGTGTATATAAGGTTAGTAGTTATAGTTATTCTGGCCACTCAAGGTCTCCGTTTCTGGTCCTTAGGTTTATTCTTCTACATTACAAGGTACTAGGCCATCCAAGTCTCCTTTCAAGTCACTGAGGTCCGTTCCACTTTTCTCAAGTATTATACCAGTAGGTATCTTTATAGTATAATGCAGGGCTTGACAAATCCCAGGCACCCGGTCGCCATGGCAACTAGAAATTTTGCCCTGGCATCTTTGATTTGTCAGCCTTTTACCTAAAGTGGCCAGCTGTGCAAACAATGGCCGGCTCAGGAAGCTGTGTAGCCGGCCACCCACGGGAGCATAGAGTCGTCCAGCCCAGCGAGCTTTGTGGCCGACCGCCTATCCACCCCCCACCCGCACGGGAGGTATGGAGGTTGCAGGCTGGGGCAGCGCGCAAAGGCACAGTCTTCCTGCAGCTCCTCTCTGCTCACTCGCACTGTGTAATGATGCCAGCAGTCGGAATAGGACATCATCCAGCCCCCTTCATCACTGCAGACAGCACGAGGGAGCAGAGAGGAGCTGCAGGAAAACTGCCCCCTTGCACCCAGGAATAGCAGCCCCACTGGACGCCAGGTAAAGTCCACCTAGCTCTCCCAAAGGTAGGGAGATTGGATTAGAATTAAAAATATAAAATGAGAGAGCATTAGAGAAAGTGTGTATATCTGTGTGTATGTATGTATGTCTGTCAGAGAGTGTGTGTCTGTTTAGGTACATGCCCCCCTCTGATCACATGACTGGTGTTTTTACTTATCCTTTTTTCCCCATGCCGTGCTGGTTTCGCTGTTGCTTGTCCCACCTCCATAGTGGAGATCTTAATGATCTCAGCTAAGCCAATGCTTTCCCATAGGAAAGCATTGGGAGGATATTACGCAGGTTCTCTAAGGGTAACATTCAGCTCCTCCATGTAGAGCACTGACACAGGACTCTAGTGGCCATTTGAGTGACGGTCACTAGAGGTCTTAGTAGGCAGCAATGTAAACACAGCCTTTTCTCTGAAAAGGCAGCATTCACATTGAAAAGGCCACAGACAGGCTATTGATTTGTAGTGGTTCTAGTGACTATAGAGTCCCTTTTTAGCGGACTCCTAGATTCCAAGCAAATTTGTCAAGCCCTGGTATAATGGATAAAAGAACTATACAATATAGGTTATTACAGAAGGCTGTTTCACCTGATCCTGATCCTTTTTTGATTTGTTCACCGGGTATGTCAATCTTTTCCTGTTCATACCTCCCTACTCCTTTATGGTTCTTAGTATAGGTTCATACTGGCTTATAGGTCTAGGAGGCCTCTAATGGTAATTATTTCCAGGCCTTTCATGCCTTAGCTTAGTGGTCCCGCGAGGCCATCACCCATCCTCATACGTTCGCCCCTCGGGCCTAATCATAGTTGCATAGTAAGGGCCTCTCTTGTCACTCCCATCCTGTCTTATGCTTGCACATATCACCGAGAGGCAGTCACCCTGCCACAACGTTTTGTGGCCACATATCCCACTTGCACCAACTCATAGATAGAACCTCTCAAGCCGCTTGGCAATTAGCAGGGCGTCACCTGTCACTATTAGAGGTAATTATTTTTGCTGCTTGGCAGTAGCTAGCCAGCCAGTATAGGTAAAAGACCCCACATAACCTATTTTTTAATTTTAGTATGTCGCAACTACCTGAAGGAGGGGAGTAATTATCTATCCCCAGTACACCAGATAGATCCTGGACCATTCCGAGGATCACAGCAGAATTACGCAAAAGAAACCTCCTCTATCCGGCTACGGCCAGGAAAGTTGAACTGTATAAGTTACTTAATACCCAGACCGATAACACCGGGGCTGGAGAGGGATCCAGAAGTGGCCAGTCTTCCAATCCAAAGACTGTTTTGTTATCGGTTCTATCCTCTTTAGGGGGAATCAATGACAAGTTGGATAGGATGGACTCAGGAATCCAATTGAGTTCTCCATCAGCTCTGGTTACTCCTGATTCCGCTAATCTCCCCAGCACCCAATCTGGTAATATTGGCCTTAAGAACCTGCATATTATAAACCTGGCTGGCTAACATAAAAAAAGGACATCTTGGAGGGGGAAGACGTGAATTTGGTCTCATTCCTCATTGCCTCCCAAGATGTCTGTAATATTGAAATCCAGGGATCCCAGACTGAATCGCAAATTGTGAATACCGGAATTTGTTCTCGCATTTGTGATAGACCGGGATGTGGTTTGTTCAGTTTTCAGAATTAAATACAATTTCTAGCCTGCTCATAGAACGCTTAGAAGAGTTAATAGGTTTTTCTTCAAGAAAGCCAATATGTCTGACTCATGACTTGAAAATAACTAAGGGAGAAACATTTTGACATATTAAAGGAATTTATAGAAAGAACGGTGATCTAGCAGTCGAGGCAAGAGATTGCAGTGCAGTTTGCAAACATCAGTTGCTCACTCTATAGTTTTAAGTTGGTAGATCAATGATGGAAGAATAAAAATAAATAAATAAATAAAGTTTTTTTGCCTGCTCAAGGATGAAGTATACTTATCAAAGTTCTAGGGGGATAAGGCTTCTGCTTTATTTGAAAATATTACTATAGAAGAAAATGACAAGGTCATTAAAGGATTGAAAAACAAAAAGATATCCTAACCCGGATGGATTCTCTGCTTTTCTCTATAAAAAAAAAAAAAAGTCAAAGAGCTAATAGCCCCAACACCTTATGAAGTTTTGCAAGTTCATGCTCCAAAGATGTAAGTTCACAACAGAATTGCTAGAGGCGTATATTGCAATTTTGCCAAAGGAAAGCTAGAATCCAACACGTTGCTTGAGGTTTAGAGCAATCTCTCTCATTAACATAGATTGTTAAGATTTACAGGATAATTTTTGTCAATAGACAAATGTGGTCCATCAGGACTAAGTGGGATTCATCTAAAACAGCAAAGCACTAGATGCTAGTCGAAGGATAATAAACTTAATTTATCCAAGTCATCGTAAAGGGCTAAAGTTTATGCTAGTAAACCTTGCTGACGAAAAAAGATCATATGAATTTGAGGTTTCTATGGGATGTTCTTGTTGACTTCAGGCTCCTTAATAAGTTTATATCAGCAATCCAAGCCCTCTAATTTTCTGACAGTGAAAATCTCAATGGGTGTGAGGTCTGACGTGAGTAAGGGAAAAAAAAATGACCCTTGGTTGTTTATGCGACACATTGGACCACTAGAAGGTGCACTTAGAAATAACAAATGTGAAGGGTATTGTGTGAAAATCTGCAGACTATAAGATCAGCATAATTGCAGATGACACTTCTCTCTCCTAAACATTCAAGAATATATCTTTGATTTGCATTTACAAACTAATTTCAGATTTCTCCCAGGATATAAATTAAATTAACCAAAATGTGAAGGTTTAAATATTTATTTTGAGGAGGAGGAATTTTGAGCACTACCACACTCTTGTCATTAGGATGAAAATTTATTGCACAGACTATTTTGGTTTCACGCTTACATCCTTTCCCAGGATCTATATATTCATGACTATTCCATCACTTCTTGGAGAAAAAAAAAAAATTGAGCAAGGCAACATGGTTTTTAAAACAAACATTGAAGTTGAAGGTGGGTTCTCACTGTTGCATAGGTTTGGAGGAAGTTTTTTGTGCTCCTATTGTTCTCTCAAACATACCTTGGTCTGATCTCAATAAGGAGCAATAAGGAGTTGTAGAGTTCATTTATCCACGCACAACTCCCTAATCTTGCTAATAATTAGGATCCCAAAGTCCCAAATACACAGCAAGACGCAGGTAAAGGATTTTCAATGGTGGACACTGTAGCAGAGCCCTAGTCCTGGCAGGGACTTTTCTCTGCTGGATCACCAAGACTAGAAATCAGGAACAAGAAATTGCCAAGTAAATAGCCCACATCCTCCCCAGAAACTGGGCGACATACTTCTGGGAGTACAACTGAAGTTTATTCTGCCACACACAGTTTTTATACATTGCCCCTAGCATGGGGTTTCCAAATCAAGAACACAAGGGTTTATTTCCCAAGAGCCTTTGTGTTTGAGATATAATTGAGCTCCAGTTAGGATAACTCAACAAAAGTTATGTTGGAGCAAAGATTTGGCTTACCGGCCACAAGGTGATAGCCCAAAACAGTTCCAGAGGATTGGGCAGGATGGCCGGTCAGCTTTCGGGGGTTCCTGTGCGAACACTGACAAACGCTCCCCCTGGCTGCTATGGAGCAAATGCTCCACCTGTTCGGTAGGTCCTATTTCCCGAACGCCTTTCCTCTAGTTGGTCGGGAAGTGGGGTAGGCAGCGGTACCAGCACAGGTTTGCAGAGAAGCGAGGCCAAAACAGTTCCAGGCATTAGACGACTAGGTACCGCTGCCTGCGTTCGGGATACAAAATGGCAACCATGCACTGGACTACGTGCGTTTGGTTATATGAATGGTGGCCACTCAGGGAAAGCATTAAAGCGAATGTGTCAATTTGTGGTTAACAGCCAGGGGAGGTGGGTGTTCACTGGGGCATAACAAGGGATCACACACCAGTCATTCGGGAGACGAACAAGGGGGTACAGACAACCGAACATAAGGAAATGGAGTCTGCTACAGACACTTCACATAACATTCACAGATATTAGTGGGGTCACGTTACCTGATTGACTAGCTGCTTTGGTCACTAGGCCGCAACTCTGAAATGAGGGAGGCATCTGTACCTTCATGATAGAGACACTGTTCCAGATATGCTGGAAACGTGGATCGGGAGGCAGCCCGTATCAAAACTTGTATAGTGTGGGATGTAGACCAATCAGGGAAAAAAAAAAATATATATATATATATATATATATACACACACACACACACACATATACACACACACACACACAGAACCTTGTAGCCCACACTCTGTCCCAGGTATTTGCCTTGATGCTGCCTCCAGCCAAAACATACTTCCCAGATACAGTGCCCTCGAAGGTCTTGTTCCTGAATCAAAGGTGTGCTTTAGTAAGCTTTTTACAGTGATTACAAGTCATGTCGACGTTTCAGTCCACCCGGATAATTTTTTTTATATCTTTCTGCCCTGTGTTAGCCCAGCCAATTTAAGGACCAGTACACACCTTTGTCAGTTTAGTTGAACCAGGTTCTGTGTGTTGGAGCACCACATCCTGACATTTTGTTTGATGGGTGAATCATGTTATGATCTGGGATTGCAGGACTTTGAATTCATCAACTTTATGTCAATTTTTAACTTCTGGAAAGCTTCCTTTCCAAATAATTCCTCAAATAATCAACACCTTTTGAGAGGAAGAATAAATACGACTGTTCTGGCAGGGGTGTTCAATCTCAGGGATACTTGGGAAATTACAAAACTGCTTAGGAAAGTGTAAAGTCCCCTTTCAGCTACTATGGGAGGGACACCCAAGTGAAAGTCTGGATGAAGAGTTATAGAAGATTTTTGCTAATTGTCATTCTGTTTCTAACTGTATATTGCTAAATTAAAATAGCTACACATGCCTTAAGATTGTACATGGACCCAGTATGGCTAAGCCCAGGTTTACCCAGGTATTCATCCATGTGTTTTAGAGGCTGTGGTTAAACTGGGCACATTCTTCCACACATGATGGTTGTTTGATCGGATTGTTGTCCTTTGACGGGAGAGTTTTTACCTTCTTAATTGTCTTTTTGATCTTACTTTGGCCTTTGACACTAGACTGTTCCTGTTTGTCTGAATGTCCACTTCACATCGGATGTCAAATCAGTTAAGAAACTTTCCATAAAATATCTATACCGCGAATAAAATGTGTATAGCACATACAGCTGTAATCAAATTGATTCAAACCCCATTGAAATTGAGGTTTATTGTCAAACTTTACAGACTTTCAGATGCAGGGCAATAAAAAAAGCAAAAAAAGAAAATTAAATCAAACAAAAGCAATTGAAACAGCACAACAACAAATGCTTCAAGTGGTTTCCCCAAATTCTACAGAAAATGCAACTTATAATTACTTCTCGTCTCAAAATTAATCAACCCCTTCATGGCAAGCATCTCTAGTACTTCGTAAAGCACCCTTTATGACCTGCTGCAAACATGATGCATAGGCAGACACCAGCTTCTGGCAGTGTTCCTGAGAAATCGCTAATGACTAATGGCCTCCAGTTCAGTTATATTCTTGGGTTTGCGTGCTGCATCCACCTTCTTCAAATCCCACCTGGAATTTTCTATAGGGGTAAAGTCAGATCACTGTGATGGCAACTGTAGAAATTTCTAAGACTACGTCTGCAACCATGCCTTGGTGGAATTTGAGGTATTCTCGAATCATTGTATTGTTGGAAGGTCCAATGACATCCAAATTCCAGCTACCTCACAGACGGCATGACATTTTCTCCAAATAGTTCCTGATACGTCATTGAATCCCTCTTGCCTTCCACACGCTGCAGATTTCCAGTGCCAGAGTATTCAAAGCAGCCCCAGAGCTTCACCAACAAACCACCATGCTTAAAATGTAGGCAGAGTGTTCTTTTCAGCGTATGCTTCATTCTTCTTCCTCCCGACATACTGCTGATCCATTGTTCCAAAAGGTTCCAGTTTTGTTTTATCGCTCCACAGAACAGAATCCCAAAATGTCTGGTTTATTTATATGATTTTCAGCACATAGTGGAGCCAACCTTTCTTATGCTTTTGTGTCGGTAGTGGTGTACGTCTTAAAGTTTTGGCATGGAAATCTTCTGCACATAGTAAGCACCTTACTGTGATCACTGAAACCTCAGTGACTGTTGCCACCAAGTCTTGCTGTGGGTCTTTTGCAGTCACTCCAGGGTTTTTCACACCCCGCCTGCTCACAAATCTGGTTGCAGCCATTGATAGCTTCCTTTTTCTGCCCCAGCCAGGTAGTTTAACTATTGTTCCTTCAACTTTGAACTTATGAACTATGCTGCTATTATGTCTCTAGGAACATTTAGCGACTTCACTATCTTTTCGGATCCTGTTCCTGGTTTGTAAAGATGATGATCTCTTCTGCTAACTTTGTGGACCATTCTTTTGGACTTAGCCATATTTCAAACATGCAGTCAAACATGACACTCAAACACCTAGCCAGTTCCGGTATTTCTAGAATCCCAGCTCAAGCACAACTGGTGCAACTAATGAAGCCCTTGAATAGTTGCATCAGGTTTGCTTGAGACAACACCTGTTTTGAATATTTGTGCAGTTGTAAAGGATTCTATTTAGGTGGTTGAAT
Organism: Pelobates fuscus; assembly: GCF_036172605.1. Taxonomy (NCBI): domain Eukaryota; kingdom Metazoa; phylum Chordata; class Amphibia; order Anura; family Pelobatidae; genus Pelobates; species Pelobates fuscus. The sequence continues at coordinate 94,077,051 of NC_086317.1, read as the reverse complement.
AATTGAGAGTGGAGTTTATAAGTTGCATTTTCACTTGAATTTCAGGAAACCAATTCAGCATTCGCGGTGTTGAGCTATTTCAATTGCTTTTGTTTAATTTGCTCATTGCAAACATTTTGAAAATCTGTAAATTTTGACAATTAACCTGATTTTTAATGGGGGTTGAACAACTGTGGATGCAAGACTTCAGTGCCTGATCCTGCTGTTGTACTATAGAAAATGAATTTAATCTGCTCTATGAAAGAAATTACCACAGACTTACTAGGAATTCTTCCTGTTCACAATAAAAATCTGACTTCCATGGAAGCTTCCACAGGGCTTGAAAAATTTTGTTTTGAATCTAGGAGCCAGCTAAACAAGTTAAGAGCAAGGTTTTTTGGTTTATGTTAAGCTAACAAAACTTAATTTTTAACAACAAAAATAACAGTTGAATGTACATCAAATTACCGTCCTAGCCTGTGTCTGCAGGTCTTTTAATGTAAACACTGCATTTTCAGAGAAAAGGCAGTGTTTAAATTGCTGCCTAGTAACACCTCCAGTGGAAATAACTCAGCCGGCCATTAGAGTTGCTTCCTAGTTCGGTGCTGTAAAGTGCGACCCACGCTCAGCGTCACCACGACCAGCACAAAGATGCTGAATGTTCCCCAAAGAGATGCACAGATATCGATACATGGATAAGGAGGTGAATAAAAACACCTTTCCCATGCGATTGGTGGGGGTCCTGTAACCTAAATAGTTAAATACTATAGTATAGCATCGGGAATATATGTTTGTATTCCTGACACTAGTGTTTCTTTAAAGTTACACACAAAGAAGACTAGAACAAAACATCATGGGCACAACTTACGCAGACAAGTTATCTTACTTTGGGAGAGCTGAAGTGGATCCTTCTGGCATCCAGTGGAGCTGCTATGATCCTGTAATCTTCAGCTCTTCTTGCTCTTCTCCATCACACGCTATTTAGGTATGCCTGGGCCAGAATGCTCTCATAACCCAGCTCTCATCAACAGGGCGCACGAAGGAGCAGAGCAAGAAGCTTACAGCTCCCTCGCTGCTGCTTCCATTCTGCACAGCCACCCGCCTCAGGGGGCATAAGGTGGTGGAATACAGAGGGCACGGTCGCACTCGCAACTTCAGCGACCCCTGTAATTGCGCCACTGCATTGGCGCAGTGTTGAATGGTCATCATGGAGACCAGATGTACCAAAAAGTATATACCGGTATGTCTTTGAGGATTACTCTGCTTGTACAATTTTGGACCACTTTCTAGATCACACTTTGTTAAACCTCCCCAACTGTTTTTGTTTCTCTTTAAGGCAATATGTGCCCTGGCTGTGCTTGGACTAAAAACAGGAATGTGCTCCATTGCCAAATCTTTAATATACAATTCAAAGAAAATGGAGCATTACATACAAATTTCCTCAACATTATTTAGCAACAGACTTCAAGCTTTTGCCTTGCACTCCCTTCCATGACTAAATGATTTCTGTTCTCCGCATGTAGGCTTTCTACACAAATCATTTCATTTAGCACTAACGTGGGTTGAAGAGAACATGCCAGTGTCATGTGTGATTTGTTTACCATATTAATCATATTACTGAGCCATCTGCTCGAGATGAAAACGGACAGCCACCATTGATACCACTGCATGGTCGAAAGAGAATCCATGATAAATTTACTTCATTTTGTTTGTTTTTTTATATCGCGCCTGCACATTCTGCAGCTCTGTACACAATCTTTGTCTGCACATAGAATGTAATATGCTTTAATAAGTGCAAGTTAAAAAAAAAAAACTTGTCACATGCTTGAAAAATGAGTAAGATTTTAACAAAGAGAAGGACATTACTTGTCACTGAAAACAGATGTCTTCACGATTAGTGTGACATTAGCACAAAAAAAAACAGCTCAACATGAGAGAGTGCTGTAAAAGTAAAACTCCACAGGGACCATAGAAACCAGAGACTGACAGCAGTGAACGGCTCTCATAAAAAATTTACTTCTAATGAAGCCAGTTTTCTGTTTATTAAACACTGTTGTATTCATTACTTTTCTTGCCATTTCCCAGTAGGTCAATATGTCTGGTATTAAATATTAAATGAAAAATACATGCAAGGAAATAGGTTGTAGAATTTCACACAAAAGAACAAGCAAAATATATATTTGTCCCGCTGGTACTTAATTAATCAAAGAGAGTTTGGCCTTAGGGGAGCTGCACAATGCACCCTGTGGTTTAATAGGAAAAGAATTACTTTAAAATACAGACTGAACACAGTGAAAGGAAATATTATACTATAAGACAGATCGATCGCACACACACACACACACTATGTATTTAGTGCCTCAAATCACTTGAAAAGCATGCTATTGAAAGCTGATAAGGATATGCTTGATAAAGGGGAGTAGGGGAACAGTGTCTTCACTATTGTGTTATATATAACATGGCCTGACAAATTTCCATACCATTTAGGAGCCAGAAGGAAAAGTAAGGAGCCACATTTTTGCTCTTCCCATTTTTTAGGGGGACTTTTGTGACATTTTACACACAATAATCAAATAAATACTCATTTATAAAATATGTGGGCAAACATATGGTTTCAGTGGCATGTGTACATAGGTCTGGAGATTCTAAAAAAAGGGTGTGGAGGATTGTCTCCATGGTGTGTATTGTAGTTTATTCTAAACTGGATCACCTACATCACCCATTATGAATGTATTATCGTGCAGGCAGTTAAAGTCACATATGTCTTCCTGTATATACAAGAACTGAGGAATCACCATGCTGGGGTTGTTCAACCACAAAATGCCAAACTCCCATGACCTCTAGTGAGAGGTAATGGCCTTAATTTTGCAGTGAATTTACAGTCACTTGAGCTGTTCTCCAACTCCATGTAACGTTTTATCTTAGACAGGCAAGACACAATGATTCCAAGTTCAAATCCTAGTAAATGAGCGTACTTAATTTTGTGCCAGACTTATTGGTCTGTAGCTACCGCCCATCCTCATTTAAGCTAGACATAAATCCTTGAATGATGTAAACCATGATCACTCTCTACATGCTTCAATCAAAACACCTTCCTGTACACGTTATGCATTAAACTAACCACTTGTAGCTGGGACTTTAACACTACATAAATTCATGTTCAAAATGTTAAATGACCCCTCTGGACAGGAGCTTCTGATAACCTTGTAGAGATCTTGTGGAGCCTGATGAATACCTTGCTCTGCAGAGAAATTACTGGAATAACAGTCATACTACGCTATCATGCAATCACTTTTCTGTTAAAACCCTGGCTGAACACATAGTATCAACTAACACACTGAAAGATCTAGGAGTATGCTATTGAGGGACTAGAGGAGTAAGCGACTGATGTAAAAAGGAGAAATATATTGCAAAGACTGGAAACATACAACAGATTACAAAATGGGAAATTACAACGCTTTGCTTCTGCATCAAGCAAACGTCCCTCCGGTCCTTAATAAAAATGACTAGTCATGCTGAGGTGGGGGGAGTGAAACACAGTAACTCAAAGGCTTTAAGGGTCTTAACACTTTTTTATTCAATGTTTATTACTAATTATTTAAGAGCTAAAGATCCCAAGGGGATATTAAACGCTTCGGCTGGTTAATAACCTCTCGTCTTTTACTCTGCTGAAATTGTCTGTCTGCATGGTACTCTACATACTCACACATGTTTAAAATGTTATTCCAATACGAATGGTAACAACCTAGAGGTCAACTTCCTAACTGCATTCCAGTGGGAGTCATAAAAATGAATACAATTATATTTTGATGACATTGGTATGTGTGTATATATGCACACACACACACACACACTACATATATACACATACCAAATATTGTGGTCTGCTAGATTTTATTTTATATAAACAGTACATTCATTAACCCAAATTGGTATTCTTTTATAACCTGCTTAAATGGTTTAATTTATTTATATCATGCATGTTATGATATGGATAACCCTTGAGAAATAAAATGTTACCTATACATTACCCTACCAAAATAACAGAAAACAAATTCATATTTCAAGTGTATCTATATAAATCTCTGAACACCATGCAGCCAAGCATCAGTCATTGTAAGATGTTTCACTGAATTTTGTTTTGTTCCAGTGGTTTAAAACATTTACAGATAGAATTCATAACCATCTATACTTTTGGACATCACAACATCAATATTTTATTTAGCAAAACAACTTGGAAGCAATGCAATTAGAAGGGTAAACTAGAAGCAAAGAGATCCAATTGTACCATCATGACCATAAAACTGGCGATATAGTAACCAGACTAAAATAATCACATTGCAGCAAAAATTAAAATGTCCTTTACCATAAATATAAAGAGAAAAAAAAAAATCAGATTTCTGATTTTAATATATAGATCTTCCTTAAAGAGATTAGTTATACGGTGAAGGTTGTTGATAATGGAGTAATGACAACATTTTATAAAAATGGAATAGTGATTTACAACAATACAATAATGCCGGACAGTTTATGAAATGGAATAACCTACACATCGTTCCTCAGATACAAATGGGATGATAATGTTTGGCAAACGGAGATTCAGTTTAGTTTAACTAACAAGTATTTAAACAATCGGGTTTAGATTGGTCATGATGCTACGATTGTATTTATTCTCCAAACTGAGGAGATTCAAAACAAATATTTCCCATAAAACATGTAGAAATCTACACACATGTATATTTAAAATCAGGTTTCTTAGCAACTATGTCTATTACACACACAGACATGCAAATACATGGGCAATTATTACACCTGGCAAGGATTTCAGCTTAAAGCAAGATAGAAACTAAAGATATACCAAGAAGACACAACAAACGCACACGAGGGACCCCTCTATAAAGCTTAGTATCCTCCTGGGATCAAAATCATGCTAGGTAATTCAATCAAAACATGCACAGAACAAAATGCCCAGGAGAGTAAATGAGCTGAGCTGTCCATGGTGCTGAAGCTATCACATTAATCGTTTACTAGACACTACAGATACCTACACTGCTAGTGAAATACAGCAATGGAAGAATCTGGCATCTTACCGGAATAGTTCTCATATAGTTGTCATCCTTCACACACACAGTGTCAATTGGTTTCTGTACGTATTCAGTGCCGTTAGGCCTAATCCCATTTTCCTGAGGGCAGACTGGCACTTCCTGCTTATCTGTTGGCACGGAAACACATTTAATACCCTGCAGCTTAGTCCTTGCTAACTTTGAAACGGCAACATCCAAGCCTGCAGACAGATTTCCAGCCAGAATTGCATGTTCATGGCCATCAATTGACACAATTAAGGGTTCCGCTGATGAATTTTTACCAGATAGCTCAGATGCGTTGAATTCCAGTACCGGATTGTCAGTACCTGTAATTGGTTCCAGTTGACAGGCATCTTTTAGTACCTGCATCACAGGATGCTCTAGATCCATTAGTGGTGCTGCAGGAGACATCAGAACAGGAACTACACCGTTCGACAATTCCTTATGAGCACAGGCATCACTTTCCTGGATCTTGACTGCACCAGCCAATAAAGGGCTGTGCACAAGACTGCATCTGGCTACTGCCTCTAAAACCCATGGCTCTTCTGAGCTCTCACTCGCTCTATTCATGGTGCTGTGCTGTCCATTAGCACTCATACATAGCATCCTGCATGTGGGATTTCATGGAAAGATTTTGATAGGGCAGTGAATAATAGCGAAACGAGGAAACATCAAGAAATCACAATTTCCTTGATTGAAGAGGGTTCTGGCTTTCGAGCAGCAAAAAATTGCTGCATATTCATGAAGTAGATGATTGCTTGGCTGTCACGCTTTCCTCAGGCAGAAAATGTCGACCCTTTCCCAGTGATCTCTGCAGAACATATTTCAGACATAGCCAGCATCCAGTCTACTAAGGAAAGAACGATAGCAGCTCCTCCAATGTATTAAGACAGTGTATGTGCTCCTCTGCCTTCCAATTCATGTTTTCTCCTCATTCAAAGCTTTTCATTCAGGATTCCTTATTGTTGATAGGCATTTTCCATCCTTCATGTGCAATTGGGATTAAGAAGAGATGGTGTTTTGCTTAAAGTTAAATACATTCTACCTCTGCTAGCTTCAGAAGTCATCAATATTAATAGAGGAGTTAAACCTACCAGATCTGTATAGCTTGCACAAGGCAACCAATGAAAAGGGAGACAGATGGTTGCCATGGAAACTGTGCTGGAATGGAGTGTTTGCAGCCTAATGATAAAAGGTAAGGGTACTGCAACACACACAATTCCTAAATGAATGCTCAAAAGGCATTGCCCCCAGACCAGAACTACAGTAAACAACAATGCTTTAACAAAACGAAAATCAGGTAAGTTTCTAGGAAAATAAAATAAAATAAAGGATTGCTCAAGAGAAGCAACAGCATTCCAAATATTTAACACAAAGTGTAAAATCAAAACAATTCAGAGTACACATGAAAGCAACAAACTAGACTGTCATACTACAATTCTGCAGAGCTGTACATCGCGAGCAAGAAACAAGTAAACAAAATAAGTATAAAATATACAATATTGTAAGCAGGTGTATTTCGATGAAATTAACTGGATAGTTCAAAGTCATAGATGATGAAAAGCGACACAAACAAAATGAAGTCATATGCTGGCAGCTTGAATAGTCATAGAATCATCTACGCTACATACTTGCAGTGACTACATAGCCCCCAGCCATGCTCACACTCCCCGTGTATAATAACTCATCTGCTTTCCAGTCACATTATCAACAGTGACAGCTTACTCCAGCTGTTGTAGGTTGTTTCCCCAAGACATGCATTTAGCCATTCATGGGAAATTTAATCCACAACAGCTGGAGTGCCAGAAGTTAGTCATCACTGACATACAATAATTTTGAATTTTTTTAAAAAGCAGCACTTCCTTCCCTTTTAAGTTACATTACAATGATCCTATTAAATAAGAACTGCTTTAGAATGTCCAAGAAATCATGCAATAGCATGTTTAAAGTGCACCTTTCGGGGGGCGGGGCCGGGCCGCCAAGCCCAACGGTCGCAGGAAGGATCTGCTCCTGCGAAAAGTGCAAAATTAAGCCTGAACATCGGGACTTTTGACCGCTTAAAGGGCCCACAACTGCGACCCTCGGTGATTGCGGGCCACCGGAGCCGAGGAGAGGCTAGCTCGCAGAGTTTTAGTCCCTCGGGGGAGAGATTTCCGCCGCACCCAGCGGGACCTACTTGGCGGTGAGTGGAGTGGACGGCCGCCGCTCCACTATCCTGCCCTACGGAGCCCAACAATGAATCTGACCATCGCGGTCCCGGTCCCGACCCCCCCCCCCTCTGGACCGGGGGGGGGATATCCCGGTCCTCGCCCCATAGCAACAGCACTTGGAGAAAATGCCACGCTGACACATGAGCTCGAGGCCCAAAACAAGATGGCCGCCAGACCGGAGCCCGCTCCTTCTACAGCCTACTCACATGGCGGACTCACTACCACAAGACTGAAAAGTCATACACGCAACTTCGAACAAAGCGGCAAAAGAGCAGACAAGCTCCTACCCACCAGTGCCAGCCTACCGGAGAACGGTGCCTGGAGCAGCCCCAACTGTGTGTCCCTCAGGTGACACCGCCGAGGTGCAGACACAGGCAGAGGGCACAACCCGAGCACCAACCTCGACGGCACGGCACTCAAGCCAGCTACCTCTTGCCAGCAACACACAGGGATCCCAGGTATCCTTCCAGCCTCATGAAGAGCCCACCAACCGGGAATCCTTGCTCTGCCCATGCATGGCGTCAGAGAAAGGGTACATGGGACTTTGCCTGTGGCACGATGACAAGATGTCTGCCTGGCGCCTCCAGCTCCAACGACCTGCCGAGTAACTACTCCAATACCAGTGACTCTCACCTAACGTACAGAAATCACCATATCTTTATGTTTGTATTTACCCACCTGCACATATATGAAGTATTGCAGCGTTTAGTTTCTGTTTAAAAAAAAAAAAAAAAAAAAAGTGCTGTATATCTCTGACATTTTATGAAGATCTTGCTTTCAACCTCATTGTACTTTTTGATATCAGGATGTCACTGTAAGTTTGTCTTTAACATGTACCTATTTAGCAAACGCCAAGACGAATAATGCTATGTTTAACTATCTATACAAGTGAGAACCTACACCGTTATATAAATTGTCTTTCCTAATATTAACATGTACCTATTTAGCGAACGCCAAAACGAATAATGCTATGTTTAACTATCTATACAAGCGAGAACCTACACCGTTATATATATTGTCTTTCCTAATATTAACATGTACCTATTTAGCAAACGTCAAGACGAATAATGCTAGGTTTAACTATCTATACAAGCGAGAACCTACACCGTTATATATTGTCTCTCCTAATATTAACATGTACCTATTTAGCGAATGCCAAAACGAATAATGCTAGGTTTAACTATCTATACAAGCGAGAACCTACACCGTTATATATTGTCTCTCCTAATATTAACATGTACCTATTTAGCGAATGCCAAAACGAATAATGCTATGTTTAACAAAGTTTAAAAAAAAATGTGCTTTTACCTCAATGCCGCATATGTATAAACCTGTGAACTTACTGTGATTATGTCTGCTGTTGTGGCAACGTACATCATTTTGTCAAACCATGCACAACAAAAATAAAGAATTTAAAAAAATAAAAATAAAGTGCACCTTTCACCTGTGCTTCACGTTTCATAAAATACACAAGCCATTATTAAAACTATAATATGCAAATCACTTAAAGAGCTACTCAAAGCACCATAGCAACTACAGTCTGCAGTAGTGGTTATGATGCCTGGTGTAACTTGGCCCAGTTCCCCAATGATTTGTGCCTTTACCTGGTTCCCACTGGGCTCCAATGCTCTCTGGTGATCTGATGACACGCTTCCTACTTCCGCAGAGCCAGAGAACCTGAAAGCTGCAGCAGTCGCCATTCATTGTCTGAAAGTCAGCTGACAACTCTCAGCCAATGACTGAATTTCTGTGCAATGAAAGCTGCACAGAATTGGCATTAGCCAGTTCAGAACTCTAATTCCTGATGGCTGCCGAAACTCCAATGACAGCTAAAGTTTTAATGGTCGTATGTGCAGTGTTTAAAACCAAAATGCTGTACATACAGGTTCGCCGCAAGAGAGCCTGGATAGACCTAGGTGGAGAGATCGGCCGCTGCTCCTGCCTCAGGGACACACTAGGCCTCAACGAGCATCTATAGTTCAGTATGGGGCGAGTTTTGGGGTCAGCACCCAGTTTGCCCAGAAGTCACCAGACGTCAGCATTGGTGCCGGAAAGGTGAGTATTAGAAGGGCTTTTGCGCATCCAAAATTGCTAACAAGGCAAAAAAATACATTTGGAGCTTGTGTCCCAGGCAAGAAGTGATTTGAAGTGATTACGGTACCTGGAACCTGTATGTATAGCACTTTGCTTTGAAACGCTGCCATACAACAATTTAAACTTTAGGTGCTGGAAGTGCATCGTTGGAACAGATTGGTATTCCCAAGATGGCTGCCACGACAGAATCTTTATCCTGCCAGGTAGGCTTGGAGAGCTAGAGGTGAAGGGTCCTTTTTACTGTCAGATTTGACACCATCTGTTAGAGATTTTGGCTCCTTATTAACAGACTGTCACGAACGCACCCTACTCCAAGAGTGTGCGTGACGTATGTTGTGGTGGTGTAAGGGTTAAAGTACACTATTTGTCTTCACTAGACCGGAAATAATGACAAAATCCCCCTTTTTAACACCACCCACACTTAAACATAATAATATAAATATTACTATTTTAATGCTGCCACCACCAAGACAATGTATAAATGGGGTGCCTTGGTCCCCCAGGTAAATCAACAATAAAACCCACCAAATATTACTTAGTACAATATTTAAGGAATTACAAGAATACTAAACTAGTCTCTTCAGGTAATGTGATTCTTAACCAGACAAAGGCAGAACTTAATAAATGAATGTTTATTATGAGCAAAAATTAACCCCTTCAGGACGGAGTCAATAGTGCACGTTCTGATCAAAACAAAACGTAAACAAAAACTGGAATTTGCGCTATGTGTCTGTTCACCCGTAGTTCCCCTCTTTCAAATTATATGCACCCACACTTATTATATATCATTTTGTTCAGGAGAAACAGGGCTTTAATCTATCATTAACTATTCATATATGGAACATCATTTATTATGAATAAAAGTAAAAAAAATGTGAGAAAATAAGATTTTTTTTTAAATTTGCATTTCCGTCTGACATTTTAACTGTGAATGTCATAATACTGTTAGGTTTTACTGCAAAAAAAATGCACATATTTGTAATCAGCGATGTCTCACGAGTACAACAGTACCCCCCATTAACAGGTTTTATGTTGTTTTGGAAAGTTACAGGGTCAAATATAGAACATTACATTTTCAAATTGAAATTTGCCAGATTGGTAATGTTACCTTTGAGACGGTGTGGTAGCCCAGGAATGAGAATTACCCCCATAATGGCATACCATTTGAAAAAGTAGACAAGCCAAGGTATTGAAAGTGGGGTATGTTTAGTCTTTTTTAGTAGCCACTTAGTCACAAACACTGGCCAAAGTTAGCGTTCATATTTGTTTTTGTGTGAAAAAAGCAAAAAAGGAATATTTGGCCAGTGTTTGTGACTAAGTGGCTACTAAGAAAGACTGGACATACCCCACTTGCAATACCTCGGGTTGTCTACTTTTGCAAATGGTATGCCATCATGGGGGTAATTCACATTCCTGGGCTACCATACGCTCTCAAAGGCAACATAACCAATCTGGCAAATTTCAATGTGAAAAAAATGAAATGCAAGCCTTATATGTGACTCTCTAACGTTCCAAAACACCATAAAACCTGTACATGGGGGGTACTGTTATTCTCGGGAGACTTCACTAAACACAAATATTAGTGTTTTAAAACAGTAAAACATATTACAACAATAATATAGACCATAAAAGTGCAGTTCGCTTGTAAAAAATGCAAAAAACTTCACTTTTACTTAAAATATCATCGTTGTAATACAATTTACCAGTTTGAAACACGAATATTTGAGTTCAGCGAAGTCTCCCGGGTAAAACAGTACCCCCTATGTACAGGTTTTATGGTGTCTTGGAGAGTTACAGGGTCAAATATAGTGCTTGCAAATTAAATTCTCTGCACTTTCTCCCTGTGTTGTCATGCATGTCAATCAAATTTTAATCAAATCACATAATTACGTTAAAAGATTATTTAAATATACACGTAGAATTTTAATATATATGCATTTATAGGTATTTAAATTCTACGTGTATACTGATGTAATCTTTTATGTAATTATATGTATTTATCTATATATATATATTTGCGGTTATTTGCATTTTATATATAGATAGATATATATAGAATGTCATTCTAAGTGTATTTTGTTACCGATATATATATATTAATAACAAAATACAGTTAGAATGAAATTACATATGCATATATAATTTATATTAAATTTTGTTTCAATATTTTATTTATTTATTTTATTATTTAATTTATTTATTATTTTAATTATACGTATTTATATATAATATATATATGTACATCTATTATATATATAATATATATACATATTATATATATGTAATGTCATTCTAAGTGTATTTTAATATTAATATATATACTTATATTAATATTAAAATACACTTTGTATGACGTTACATATATATAATATGTATATATATTATATATATATAATATATATACATATTATATATATATAAAAATGCATTTATTTTATTTTTACACATGTCTAATTATTTTTTTTAATTCTTCCCACCAGCAGGGGGACTGTCTGATATTTCAAACAGTCCCCCTGCTGGCATATCCACAGCCAGCTATAGGGGGCCATGTGATCGCTCTTTGAGAGCGATCACATGGCCCCCGGGGGCCTCATTTGCCGTGGGAGGGCTGCCTGGGCTGTGAGGCAGTCCTCCCGAAGCGGATCGCGGCGGAGGTAAGTATAACTTACCTCCTGGGGCTGCAAGCCGTTACGGCGTGCTATGCCGTCATAACGGCGTTAAAGCCCACTTAACCCGTGACGGCATAGCACGCCGTAACGGCGTTAAGGGGTTAATCACAGTGCATATAACAATATATGATAAACAAATTATTTACACCAACAACAGAAAAAACTAAAAGGATAAAATACAGAAGTCCTAATTACTCACTTAGGTTTTCAAAGTACAACTTCTGTCCAGGGGGTCTCTGGCAAGGAAAGATGGTGACTCACTTAGAATTAGATTCTAGCCCCCAAGCAAGTACACTAGCACCCTTCAGGATCACAGGAGATATACCCTGTGAATTACCACGCCTCACCCAGGGGTGGAGCCAAGGCGTACCTATAGCGATACTAAGTGACCACCTCCTTTGTTCCAGAAAACAACAAGCCAAATATAAAAACTTTTGGTTTTATCTCCTCTACTGTACTTGCCACATAAATAATAATTGCCTCTATGAATTTGATATTGTTTTCCCATTCCATAGACATGTTGCACGCCCCGCCCATGATCCAATAGGACGGACATCACAATTCCTGCCACACGGTTTAAGTTGTGCAACTGATGTTTAGGCTTAATTAAGAGATTGGGCTTGTCCCATTCCAAATATAATAAAAATGAGGCTTAATTATTAAACTGTGGGTAAGTATTAATGTTTCTCTTGGATAAAATACTGGAACACAAGGATCTTCATGAAACTAATCCCATTACCATATCAAATGATTGAACTATCCTTTACAAGGTACATGCCAAATGGATGAAGAGACATTCAGACTTTTTCCAAGTGTAGAACCTCACACCTTGCAGAGCCTTGATTACTTCACATCCATATAGTAAAATCCTTTTCACATTGCTATGCCATTCACACTACCCCTTCTGTCATCTGACCTCTGTGGGGGTCTCAGCTTCAAAAGATGTAACCCCTTTTGACCTCAAATAATACCATCTCTGTAATCTGTGCCATTTACTACACAATTACATTAAAAGGATAATATTCAATAGGGTAATAATAAATTATGCACCCTTGCCGTGACACAGACTATCTGCAATACCTACATCACCAGTGGCTCAGAATCCCAAGATGCAACCCATCTTTTTTTCAGGCTGGAGGCCCGCTCAGATTTACCTCCCAGCCACCGTCTATACTCCCAGAGGGTTGTCCGCATATCGGAGAACATGCAGGCTCCAAATCTCCGAACTCGGACGAAGAGGACCCATGGCCTTGGGGTCAAGGGAACGGGGATCTGAAGCACTGCAGTCTCTTTTCTGACTCTATAGGAAGTACAGTAAATCACATTGGATAATAAAAAGGAGCATCTGGAAAACAAGCCTGAAGTGGAGCTAGACCCTCTCCTATGGCTATCTCAACAGTGTTTTTTTTATTGTATTTTTAGCCCTTCTGTCATCTTTATTTTATCTTCATGTTTTATGACCAGTGATATTACAACTACTTGTAGCCTGCTACACAGCAACACTCATTAATACTCTCATGTCTAGATGGTTTTCTAGATATACATGATCAGCATTTTAAGTTTTGACATGCATGCCTTGCTTTCATTTGCGGTCTAGCCTTTTCATTTTAACCTCAATATGTCACTTACACTTCTATTATTTAGCTTCATTTGATATTCAAGGCATACCATGTGTTTTTATTTTACTTCAAAAGTGGTTTGTTTAATATCACAGTGACTTTGTCTAAGCATTACCTTACAGTAACATTGTACTAAATATGCCTCACTGTGGGTACATCCTTGTGTCTGATACTGATCTTGTCACGACTGTACTATTCCAATACTTGTTAAACCTATGTTACAATAAAAACAAAGATTGAAAAAAAAAAAAAAAAAACTTTAGCTTAAAAAAGTAGTTTTGGTGTATAGATCGTTTATTTCAGTGTTGCCGGGAGCCGTAATAGGACATCATTCTGGCCCAGCATCACTAAACAGCGCTCTAGGGAGATGACAAAAGCCCCACTGGACACAAGGGAAAGCTGATCCACTCCAGTTCTCCCAAAGGTAGGGAGGCTGGGTGCATTTAAAATAATTGTGTGTGTCAGTGAGTATGTATGTATGTGTGTGTGTGTATTTGTCAGTGTGTGTGTGTATTTGTCAGTGTGTGTGTGTATTTGTCAGTCAGTGTGTGTGTATTTGTCAGTCAGTGTGTGTGTATTTGTCAGTGTGTGTGTGTCTGTCAGTGAGTGAGTGGGTGTGCCAATCTGTCAAGGAGCGTGTGTGTGTTTAGGTGACCTAGCCCCTTCTAATTACAGGGAAAGGTGTTTTTATTCACCATTTTTGCACGCCGTGCTGTTGACGCTGCAGCGAAGATCATCAATCTTGATGGGCTCAGTCAATCCAATGCTTTCCCATAGAAAAACATTGGAAGACTATTGCGCAGGCACGGCATAATGCCATGCGGCGCAATTAACCTCTCAGAGATGCATTGAATCAATGCATCCCTATGGGGAGCATTAACATAGGTGCTGCACACTGCAGCACTGACCCAGGAAGCACTACTAGAGGCTGTCTGAGTGACTGTCACTAGAGGAGTTACCATTCAGCAATATAAATCCTGCTTTTAGTCTGAAAAGTCAGTGTATACATTGAAAAGAGTGCAGGGACAGTATATAGACTTCAGAACAACTACATTAGGCTGTATTGGTTCTGGTGACTATAGTGTCCCTTTAAGAACTGTATTTTTGATGTTGAAAAATCTGGCTCCTAGATTTCAACCGAATTTGTCAAGCCCTGCTTGATAGACCTTGCAGGAGCCTCCTGTATGTGATTAAAGTACAGTTTACAGAGCAGGAGATAAAACCTTTTAAAGTAAATTAACATATGATTGAAAATTAAATCTTTTTTTTACGTCTGTGTTGTTTCGGTGAGTGGTTGTGTGTGCAGGAGGCTTAGAGCTGTATGGATGGGGGCTGTGTGTTCTGATTGAGTGTGTGTATGTGGTGGCAGAATGGAGTGTATGTAGGGGAGCCTGAGTATGTCAGAGTGTTGTGTGTGCTTTTTTCCACCCCTTTACAAACCACTTTAAGAGCGCCCTCACTAATCCGGCACTCAATGACTCAGAGCACCAATTGTGGTGCTCTGAGACATCAAGAAGCACAGGGAGACCACCAGGGTGTACTTAATGGTCTGCATCTAATACCAGTACAGGCCACCAGGGCCGCCATCAGGGGATGACAACCATGATGGTCCAGAGGGGGTATGGGGGAGAGGGAGAGATATATCTGCCTGTATACCGCAGAAGGGGCCCAAGACACTCAGTCCTTACTTTACAGCTCCTCTCTAGCTCTTGCGAGTTATCCAAAAATCACCCAGATTGGTTCAGGAATTTCATGGAAGTCTAATTTTTGCCTCACCATGCACATGGTCCCATGCCCAAACAGTTCCATACACTCCACGACAAAACACTGCTGGACAATTTAAGATGGCTGCCACCACATGTTTGAAAGGGGCATTGCGCCTAGTCCCAATATGCACAAATACTGTTTTTAAAAGGCAATACACCCCAGGGGCCATAAACACAGGGCAAGAGGCTGGCCAGCAGGCCTCTCCAAAACCCAGTGGCAAGGTTACTTTCGCCACATGTTATATTACCCCCCCCACCAGAAGACAGGCAGGACCAGGCTTGAGAGGAAATTTGGCATGGAAAGAACAAATTTTGCGGCCAGCATGGATGTCAGAGGCCGGAACCCAAGAACGGTCAGCAGGCCCATACCCCCTCCAAATCAACTAAATACTATAAGGTGCCACAAGAAAATCTGGAATCAGTTATGGAGACCTCATACTCCTCCTGTCCAAAAACAAACCAATGGAGGAGGGGGAACACTTGGGACAGTATATCTACTGCAAACCAGTGGTTTGAGCAAGGAGACATGAAAGGTGTTGGGAATATGCAAAGAGGCAGGAAGTGCCAGAGAATAAGGGACAGGATTAATTTTCCTAATGATACGGAACGGACCAAGGAATCTGGGAGCAAATTTCATGCTAGGAACTTTCAGTTTAACGTTGCGCGATGATAACCACACCCTCTCACCCACTTGGTAAACAGGGTTGGCACCCCTCCATTTATCAGCATAATTCTTGAAACGATCAGCCGCAGTTTCCAGAGCAGAGTGAACCTTGGTCCAAGTATCACGAATAGAAGCAAGGTGATCATCCGAAGCAGGGATAGCCGTGTCAGAGAAAACAGCCAGCAGCACAGTAGGATGATGACCGTTATGAATAAAGAAAGGACTATGACGGGGCGTGGCTTGGACTCCGAGAGTGATGGCAGGCTAACTCCGGAGCTCCGCACCGCAGGCTCAATAATCAGCCCTGTAACCGGCGATCACCGACTCCTCAGTCCCCCCAGCGAACTGTCAGCACGAGCGGAACCTGCACGCCCACAAACGATGTCGCAGAGGAAAGCGGCAGGGAAAAAACAGAGAGGGGATAACCCCTCCGTCGCGGACATGCTGTCCGCCATTAGACAAGCGCCACGTGGAACACACAGAGCAGAAAGCCCAGCGGGCGCATCCTCCCCAAGCTCCCCGGCAACTCCGGCATCACTTTGCGGACATGCTGAGGACCCGCAGAACGCAATACTACACTCCCTGGAGGACGTAAAGGGGTACTTGGCGGGAGAAATAGAGAGATCAGCCAGGGAAGTGAAGGCCGAAATCCAGGCCATAGGTATCCGTACTGAGGCCCTGGAAAGCAGGCTGGAGGATGTGGTCACAGCACATAATGCCACTACCACTGCCACCAATGCGCTCCTGACCAGAGTAGCTGAGCTAGAAATGGAACTAGAAGACAGCTCCAACAGAACGAGGCGCAATAACATGCGCGTACGCGGCCTGCCAGAAGAAGTACAAGATGGCGAACTGGAACGCGTAATGGCACAGATCCCAGAACACTTATGGCACATTGACAGGATCCACAGAGCTTTGCGTGCCAAGGGTCCACAAAATAGCCCACCTAGAGATATCATAATCCGCTGGCACTTTTACTCCACAAAGGAAGCCATACTTAAGCAAAGCAGAAACCACCAATACTCGTACAAAGGAACAATGCTCCAGATCTATCAAGATGTCGCCCCAACAACCCTGGCAAGAAGAAGGGAATGGAAGCCCATCGCGGACCTCGTCAGAGCAAAAGGACTACGCTTCGCCTGGGGATTCCCCTTTAAGATGCTGATTTTCAACGGCCCGAGACCTACGGTCCTCACGCCATCCATGGACCCCAGGAGAGCCCTCCGGGACCTGGGCATTGAAGTACCTGAAGACCTCATCTTGCCAACAAGAGGCCCCAGCGCGCTGGACCTCCTCCCCAGGGACTGGTCGGAGCACAGGGCGCGACCTATCTAAGCAGAGATGGCGGAGGCCCGCACTGCAGGGACTAAGGCAGTGGACATTGGGACACGCAAGTTATTTACATAGTTACATGCTGACTTGGTTCCTAGCATACTTTGGAGACTTTAAGACGGACATTACAGTTATAATTACACGGGGGACACGAGTGACATGGGGGTCGTGGAACTGGAGGGGTGGGGGCGGGAGAACAGAATACCGCACTGGAGGGAACACCAAAAAAAAAAAAAACACTGGTCATGGATAGATCATTTGTAAGGTTCTAATCCCGCACACGGACAGAGGACGGCTGACCCGCTCTCGGCCATGTATGGTCTACGCCTGTGGTGGACGGGAGGGGGACCCCAATACTGGACCTCTACACAAAAAATAATTGTAAAAAAAAATATAATAAAAAAATAAAAAATAAAAAAAGTAAAGGGGGAACCTATACGCAGCACTATGGGACGGGACCGGGAGACAGAGGAGTGCGGGCCCTGCGGCCTGGGTGGGGGGGGGGGGCTACGGGCTGGGGTGAGAGCGCACGGAGGCCTACCCCCGTGCTTCCGCCCCTTCCCCCCCCCCTCCTGGGCGGGGGATTAGCGAGAGGGGAGAACACCACATAGATGGCACTCCGGGGCCGGCACCCAAATGACATGAACCAGTGTCTAGATCAACGTCAAGATAACACCACCCCCCCCCCCCCCCCCCCCCCCCCGAACAAGATAACCATCACATTGGGAACCAACTTCTAGGGGCCGGGACTTCCCCATGCCACGAACACACAGGATTAGGTAGAAACGTTGTTAAGAGCCTTACCACGGTTTTTGACACGATGTTTGACCCGATGGAAAGGAGGATTGAGAGGAAACGACCTTGGACAGGCCTTGGTCGAGGTTATATATGTTGTGTTTTCATGTTACCAATGCATGTTTTCTTACCCCATTTTATTTCTTTCCCTACCCCCACCCTCAACCCCGCTGAGACAAGGTATACCCGCCTATCACTCAGGGGGGACCGCCGGGGCGCACGCCGCATGACGGAGAACGCACAGTGCTACGAGACAGCAACACGCCGAAGCACAAGGTACAACACCACACTACTCACAATACCACATGGAGCTTAAACTGACATCACTAAACGTCAACGGTCTCAATGTCCCGAACAAATGAAGACTGCTACTAAGGGAGCTACATAGACAAACGGCAGATATAGCGTTCATTCAGGAGACCCACATACCGAACACATCTAAGGTACAAATCACAGACCACATATACACGAGAGCATATGCAGCCAGAACACTCCGCAAAACTAGAGGGGTAGAAATAGTCATACACAAACGATGTCCAATGGTGATACAAGCCACACACACAAAGACCCGGACGGCAGATACATAATAACGGGAATAATCAACTCCACCACATACCACCTCATAAATGTATATGCCCCCAACACCCCAGAAGCAACATTCTGGCAGACGCTAGAAACCTTAATAACCTCCCTGACAGGGGGCATAATAATCCTAGGTGGGGACATGAATGCAGCGCCGTATCCGGCGGTCGACCGCAGCGGCAGGGCGGGACAGCCCAGGTCACAGGGAATGGGGAGACAGGACCGCCTCCTTAATAAATTTATCCAGGACACGGGGTTACTGGACCCCTGGAGACTGCAACACCCGAGCTCGCTAGACTACACCCACTACTCAGCAGTACACTCCACATACTCTAGAATCGACCTATTCCTTACAAACCAACACGGCATGAGATGGGTCAAGACAACAGCAATTAACCAAATATCGTGGTCAGACCATGCCGACATAACCCTTACCCTGACGACACCGGGGCCCTTTATCCCCGAGAGATGGAGATTAAATAACTCCCTTCTTAAAAACCCAGAGATTCTGGAGCAGCTCCAGACCGAAATAAACAACTACTTCCAGCTAAACACTACCGAGGACGTATCTCCCACCACAATATGGGCAGCCCATAAAGCAGTACTGAGGGGGACTATAATAAAAATAGCAACTCACCATAAAAAACAAAAAATAGCTAAGCTCACAGAACTGCAGACGGCTTTGCAACATAAACAGAACCCCACACAAACCAACCTAGAAGAGCTACAGAATATCAGACGTACGCTGAGGGACCTCCTCTTAGACGAGGTGAGCAGGGACATCACACGGTCGAGAAGACTTTTCTATGAAAAGTCCAACAAGATGGACACGTTACTAGCTAGGGCCCTCAGGCCCAAACAAAAACATAAACACATTACGTCCATCACTAATGACAGGGGCCAAACCCTTACTTCCCCACAGGATATTGCGGCAGAATTCACTAACTTCTTACAAAAACTATACAATCACTCCCCCGGAAAGGATGACACGAATAGGGAACACGTCCAGGCAGTCGCAGAATTCTTGAAGGGGGTAAACCTTCCCAGACCCAATAGGGAAGACCTATATGAACTGGGGGCACCAATCACAATAGAAGAGGTGGAAAGGGCCATAGGGGCGATAGAGGGTAACAGGGCCCCGGGTCCAGATGGGTACGACGGGGCCTATTATAAAGCACTACGGACAGAGCTAGTACCACACCTGACGGCTATGTACCAGGACTGGATGGGGGGGGGGACGGCCCAACGCGGAACTGGCCACTGCAGACGTGATACTAATCCCAAAGCCGGGGAGAGATGACACGAAAGTAACCAATTACCGCCCCATTTCCCTAATCAACGTTGACACTAAAATATATGCAAAAATCCTGGCCACCAGGCTGGGCAATATTCTGCCAAGGGTGGTCCATGCAGACCAGGTGGGATTTGTACCAACCAGGCAATTATATGAAAATACAAGAAGAGCCGTGGACCTGATCTGGTGGGCCGGACAGACCCGAACGCCTTCTCTCGTCCTGTCCCTGGACGCAGAGAAGGCCTTCGACAGGATCCAATGGCATTACTTGTTCGCCCTCCTGCGCCATATAGGCTTACCAGACAATTACATCACGGCGGTTAGAGCACTATACACTTCCCCACAGGCGCAGATAGCCATGCCAGGGGTGATCCCAAAGCCATTTAACCCCTTAAGGACACATGACATGTGTGACATGTCATGATTCCCTTTTATTCCAGAAGTTTGGTCCTTAAGGGGTTAAGCTAAGCAATGGTACTCGGCAGGGCTGCCCGCTCTCACCACTCCTTTTCATTTTGGCCCTAGAACCCCTCCTGCACAAGATCAGGGTCCACCCTAAAATACAAGGGCTGACAATATCAACAGAACAATATAAAGTATCTGCATATGCAGATGACATCCTACTAACGATTACGGATGTGAAAAGCTCTCTCCCAAACCTGATCCACCTACTAGGGGAATTCACGCAGGTATCGGGGTATAAAATAAACCTAGAGAAATCAGAAGCTATGCCGCTGGGGTTGACGCAGAGGACACGGCGCTAATAGGGACAACGGCACAAATCAAACTTAACCAACAACGCATAAAATACCTGGGAATACGACTAACGACGGATGTCACACGACTATTTCAGGAAAACTACACGTCAATGATAAAAACGCTAATTAAAGACTTAGAAAAATGGCATGAAAAGCCGATCTCATGGATCGGTAGACTTCATGCCATCAAGATGAATGTTTTGCCGAGGATGTTATTCCTGTTCCAGGCACTGCCCATCAAAGTCACGAAAGGGGATCTCCAACTCTTACAAACCACAATAGATAATTTTATTTGGGCACACAAAAGGCATAGAATTGCTAGACGCACACTCTACAGACCAAAGGCACTGGGGGGGATTAGGGCTGCCCAACCTCCACCTATATTATTTATCAGCACAATTAGCTCAAATAATAGAGTGGCATTCACCCCCAGAGACACGTAGATGGGCAGACCTGGAATCACTAATGATGGGATCCGACCTCCCTCAGTACTGGATATGGGTCCCAAAACCAGATAGACCAGCCCTGCGCACAATCTGCCCTGCTATAACTAATTCCATCAGAATATGGGACACAACCGCACATAAATACGCATTGACCAGAACACCCTCACCCCCTATTTGAGAAACAAAGCATTCCCACCCGGCATGAGGGCACGCGATTTTACAGGATTGGAACACACGGGCCTACAAAGGTACTACCAATTATACAAAGGGGACACAGTCAAAACGTTTGAGGAGCTAAAACAACTGGCACCATTACAAACCAGAGACCTCTTCAGGTACATCCAATTACACAATTTCGCAAAACACCCCGACATAAGAAAGACAGCTAGGGCCCCACTGACCAGCTATGAGAAATTATGCATCACAGAATCAACACGCAAGGGCTTGATCACCACATTATATGCACAACTCAGCGCCCCAGATAGAGACGCAGAACTCCCTGCCTACATCACCCAATGGGAAAAAGATTTACAACACACACTGGAAGGGGAGGACTGGAGGGACATATGGGAAGCAGCAGCGAAGGTGTCCCTGTGTGTCACACTCCAGGAACAGGCTTACAAAACCCTCCTGAGGTGGTACACTACACCAGCCAAATTATATAGGATGGGGAAGACCACTACGGACACATGCTGGAGGGGCTGTGGGGAGAGGGGATCATACATCCACATGTGGTGGACATGCCCCAAAGTGGCAGGATACTGGTCGGACATTGAGACGCTGCTGACGACAGTACTAACACGACCGATAAACAAAGACCCATGGACCTATCTATTAGCAAAACCACAAGATAACCTGACGACTCGAGAACAGAAACTAGTCAATAAAATAACCTTAGCGGCCAGAAGAGCACTGACCCAACAATGGCTCAGTCCGGACATCCCTCCTATGCACAAAGTAATACACAAAATAAAAGACAACTGTCTGATGGACAAATTGACAGCACAAGTACGTAACACCATGGGCACCTTCTCAAAAGTATGGCAGCCATGGGAGGACTACATAGACAGGACGCTACAGATGCCATGAGACAGACAAGGCGACATTACCTCATGAGAGCGGTGAGTGCACCCGGCGGGATCCCTCCCCCTCCCCTCCTTACCCTAAAATCAGTTTTGGTTGGGAGCAACCGCCTACACGGTCATAAGCAAGACGCACCCTATACACCAGAGGCAGCAGGTGAGCGTACCAGACACCTATTAACACGCGGTCAGATATGACCTACAGCAGTAGGCATACGCACAAACACTGCTCATAACAGGGCAAAGACGCACCAATGACACTCCGGTCACAGGACAGAACAGTGCATGAGCGAGCCATGCAGTTAACTAGCATTTAGATAGGTAATCCACAGCGGTACACACCAAGGCAGAATGTCCAACGGGAAAAGGGCAAAAGAAGAGGGGTGAGATATACACTTGTACAGCCCGAAGAAACGGAACAATGTATGTCAACATTATATTAAACAGTCACTTATTGCCTTTGTAACTGTAAAAATGACATGGTGCATGTGAAAATTGTAACGCTCCTTGCCTTAACTCAAAAATAAAGAATTAAAAAAAAAAAAAAAAGAAAGGACTATGACCAGAAGAGTCATGATTAGCATTGTTTCTATCAAACCCGGCCCAGAGTAGTAATTAGGACCAATTATCTTGAGTGCTATTAACAAAACAACGCAAGAATACTTCCAAAGACTGGTTAGCCCTCTCAGCCGTGCCATTGTTTTTGGGATGATAAGAGTTAGAAAATGACAATTCAATGCCCAACTGTTTATTGAAAGCCCTCCAAAACCGAGACACAAACTGATAACCTCTGTCAAAGACAATATTGTGAAGGATGCCATGTAATCGGCCAATTTCACATATAAAAATAAGAACTAAGTCTTGAGAGGAAGGCAATTTTTTGAGTGGAACAAAATGAGCCATCTTGGAAAATCGGTCAACCACCATAAGGATAGTGGTATAGCCATTAGAATCAGGGAGGTCTACGATGATATCCATGGACAAATGGGACCATGGAACACTGGGTACGGGAAGTGGATGTAATAATCCACACGGACTTTATTACTTAAGAAACTGCACATATCTAGTCTAGATTTGTCTTGCTTTGTTTTGTTATATTTTATATTTTATAAGTGGACACGATATGTCCACCAAAATTGAAAAAGCGACATTGAGCGGCAAACCAAGAATGCTATTTAACCTGTAAAACCATTTCTCTTCTGTAACATGCAATGTAAAACTGATCTATAACCGGCCCCTGCATGAGCCAACGTATACTGTGATGCCGTAATCAGTGTCGAAACAAAAATAAAGAATAATAAAAAAAAATGTAAAAAAAGAAACTGCACATACAGAACAGGCCTGCACAGATTGTTTTACATCTTTCCTAAGAGAATCCCACCAAAAAGATCTCATGATCGCAGATATATATTTATTAATGCCCGGGTGTCCAGCAGTCATGTTGTTTTGGAACACCTTCAGCACCCTGGAGTCTGTCAAACAATTCGGAAATGAGAGGAATGCTCTGTAGTCAATGCATGGATGTAACACCATCTTTTTTAGACAAAAATAAGAATCCTGCACTAGCAGGCGGGGATGATTTACGTATATGGCCCTTACATAGGGAGTCTTTGACATACTCCATTATTCTACTCTCCTGTGGACAGAACGCATATACTGCTCCCTTGGGTGGCATAGTGCTAGGTAGCAGGTTTATGGAACAGTCATATGTTCTGTGAGTAGGTAGAATATTGGTCTGAGTTTTGCTAAATACCTCCTTAACTTCTCAGTATTGTATGGGAACTTCGGAGGTATGAGGCGTAGTAGTGGGAAACGTAATGATGCCCACTCTTTTGGTAATGTGTAACAAACCTTTCAGTACAATCCTTGCCCCATTACAATATTTCCCCCTTAACCCAGTCAACATGAGGATTGTGCTTAGTAAGCCAAGGAAAGCCTAATATGATAGGGCAAGAAGGAGAAGCAATAACTTGGAATGTTATGTCTTCCTTATGTAAGGCACCAATGGAAATGTTAATGGACAGGGTTTTCGTGGGTAATTAAGGGTTGAGAAAGCGGTCTCCCATCAATAGCCTCAACGGCAAGGTTCTCTTCTTGATAGGTATAGTATTTTTTTTTTAACAAAATGTACAGCAATTAAGTTTCCAGCCGCACCAAAGTCCATCAGGACCTTGCATGAAAAATTCTTCCTGCTACATTTAATCGTAGTAGCGAGGAGGAATACATTTGTATTATTTCCAGAGGACGTACCCATTACACCTAAGACCTGTCCCCTTAAGGTTCTTAGGTGTGGAAGTTTTCCGAACGTATGGGACAAGCACTACTCATATGTCCTCTTCTATCGCAGTATAGACATAGGCCCTCCTTTCTCCTATATTGACTTTCTGCCTCTGACAGTCTTGTGACGCCCAACTGCATTGGTTCGGGTTCGGACTGAACAGGAGGATCAGGAACAATGGGTCTGGAAAAGAAAGGCGCTAGTGACATCGCCATACATCTAGTTCTATTTCTGGTAGTTTCTCTGGTTCTTAATCTATTTTCAAATTAAATGACAAATGTTATAAACTCATTTAATTTTTTAGGTAGATCTTTGACAGTAATCTTGTCCAGAATTGCTTCGGACAATCCTTTTTTAAATGCAGAGATCAACCCGCTATTAGTCCAGTCTACCTCAGAAACCAAGTCACGAAATTCTATTTCCTTGTTTTATATGCATTAGGGCAGTGGAGGCGTCATCTTCCCTGCCTAATAATTTGAATGTTAATTTGAATTCAGCAAGGAATTCCTGGTAGTTGTGTGCAATACTCCTGTTACTCTACCATAACGGATTGGCCCAAGCCAAGGCTTTACCTTTAAGTTGAATCATTAGGTAACCAATCTTAGCTCTATCCAAGGGAAAAGATCCCGGTGAAGCCTCAAAATGATACTCAATTTGATTCAGGAAGCCCCGGCATTCTTGAATATTACCATCAAAATGCGGGGAAGGAGATAGTAGGTGCCTTATGTACACTAGGCAGAGTTGACACAGTCTGAGAAGCCGCAGGTTGCAGATGCGCTACTAGAGTAAGAAGCGTACTGAAAGCTTGGGCAAATTGGTCCATATGGTGATCATTCTCCTCTAGCTTTCTCTCGCAAGCTGCTATGTGCTGACACAATTCTACAGGATCTATGGCCATGTCGTAATGTCAGGATTCCTAATTGATCCAGCACGTAGAATGTGTGTCACACCTAGGACTAAAAGGTAACTTATTACCGGGCCTTAGAATGGTTGGACTTAACGCACCAAAGAATAGTCAGGATACTTGCCGAGATCGGGGGACACGGAATGGGACACAATAAGGGAAAGACAGAAGTCAGGGATACCAGAATGCAGGGAAGTCAAACAAAGCCAAAGTCAATAACCAGAAATAACCGCTCAGGAACACACTCTCGGACAACCACTAGGAAACCACAACAGGGCAAAGAGAAAAAGGGAATTTGGGTTTAAATAAGTTCTTTACAGTTCTGATTGGCCAAAAACGGCCATTGACCCCAAAACATGCACATGGCCATCAACATTTTGCAAGAGTCAGCTATACAGCGCACCCAATTACAACCATGGCACACCAAGCTGACCCGTTACCTCCAAAAATGTTCTAGAACTGCTGAACGCTGCTGGAGAAAGTCTCACTTTGCATCTGACTTCCGCCACTATAAATTTATGCTACACTCCTACAGCCTGGCTCTCTGCGCTGCAAAAGTAGATTACTTTAACACCCTCATAAGTACACTGTCCCATCAACCAAAACACCTATTTCACACTTTTGATGCTCTTCTTCACCCTTTTACTCCCCCTCCTTCTACCACCTTGTCTGCCACAAACTTTGCATCTCACTTCACGGAGAAGATCTCTACAATCAGAGAAGAGATCGCTAATTTCTCTCCTTCCCCCACTAATACATCACCCAACCCCACTCCCTTCACCATTCTACACTCATTCGCACCTGCTACAGCAGAAGAGGTTTCTGCTCTGCTCCGGTCCTCCCGCCCCACCACCTGTTCCCTCGTATGTCATCCGCACTTTGTCTCCCTCTCTTGTTCTTCCTCTCACTAAAATTTTCAATCTCTCCCTTTCCTCTGGCACATTTCCCTCACCCTTCAAACATGCAACTGCAACCCTGATTCTGAAAAAGCCCAGCCTTGACCCCCAACTCCCTATCTCACTACTGCCATTTGCCTCCAAGATCCTCGAGAGAGTCAAGTACACCAGACTGACTTTCTCGAATCCAACGCTCTGCTTGACCCCCTTCAGTCTGGATTCTGCGGTGGTCATTCTGTCGAAACGGCTGTGACCAAAGTATGATTTAATTGCTGCTAAATCTCGCAGCCATTACTCTATCCTAATTCTCCTTGATCTATCTGCTGCCTTTGACACTGTTGATCATCAACAGCTTCTTCGCATTCTCCGTAATTTTGGTCTACGGAATACTGCTCTCTCCTGGTGCTCCTCCTACCTCTCACAGCGCTCTTTCAGTGTTTCTTTCTCTGACACTACCTGTTCCCCCCAACCACTCTCTGTCAGCATCCCTCAAGGTTCGGTCCCCTACTGTTCTCCATCTATACTGCCTCCCTTGGTAAACTCATCAGCTCTTTTGGCTTCCATTATCATTTCTATGCGGATAACACGCTTATCTACCGGTCCTCTCCTGATCTCTCTCCGCCCATCTTGACTCGTGTCTCCGACTGTCTCTCTTCGATTTCCAACTGGATGGCTGCTCACTTCCTTAAACTCAACCTGTCCAAAACAGAACTTCTGGTCTTTCCTCCCTCAAGTGTTACTACTCCAGTGTCTTTCTCCCTCCAAGTCAACAGCGCTACCATCACCTCTATCTCGAAGGCTCGCTGCCTGGGTATTCTTTTTGACTCCAACCTCTCCTTCACCCCTCATGTCCAATCAATCGCCAAATCCTGTCGCTTCCATCTGAAAAACATGGCGCGCATTCGCCCCTATCTAAACCCGGATGCAGCTATGGTGCTGGTCCATGCTCTTGTTCTCTCTCGCCTTGGGTACTGCAATCCCCTTCTCAGTGGTCTTACGTGTTCCCAGATTGCACCGCTGCAATCTATAATTAATGCAGCAGCAAGGCTTATTTTCCTGTCCGCTTGCACCTCCTACGCTCCCCGCTCTGTCAGTCACTACATTGGCTTCCAGTTAGTTAGGGCTCAATTTAAAATTCTGGTGCTTGCTTACAAGTCCCTACATAATGTTGCTCCAACCTGCCTATCCTCCCTAATACACAAGTATGTCCCGTCGAGGCCCCTACGCTCTGCCAAAGTCCTACGTATATCCTCTGTCCGTACGCCCACCTCTAATGCTCGCCAAGATTTCTCCAGGCCTGCACCTCTTCTGTGGAACTCCCTTCCCCGTAAGACTCTCACCCAGTCTCCACTCATTCAAAAAAATATCTTTGAAAACTCACTTCTTCAAGAAAGCATATCAATTAAACTGTTAGCAGGTCTTTATCCCCAATCCCCCAGGACTCCTCTCCTGCAACTGTCAAAAATTACCTACAAATCCCTCAATGAATACTTTTATAACAACCTACCTTTTACCCTTTGTGTCACTATACCTCACTCCCTCTAGAATGTAAGTTCATTAAGCAGGGCCCTTCACCTCTCTGTTACTGTACGTCCAATTGTCTGTTAAAATTACATGTCTGTTTGTCCACCCATTGTACAGCGCTATATAAATAATACAGACGCACGGCCGCTGGGCTCAAATACCGCAAGGTGAGGAGGAATATGTTACACCAAGGGGTTGAGGGCCCTGCTCAATGAGCTTACTTGCTAGAGGGAGTGGGGTAAAGTGACACAAAAGGTAAGGATAGTATTAGATTAATGACAGTTGCAAGAGAGGAATCAGTCAGGAGCTAGTAACAGTTTGATATGCTTTTATGAAGAAGTGGATTTTTAATGTTTTTTTGAAGGAGTGAAGACTGGGTGAGCATCTAACGGATGAGGGAAGAGAGTTCCACGTGAACGTTGCAGTCCTTGAGAAGTCTTGAAGGCGAGCATCAGAGGTGGGAGCACAACGTAAGGGCGTAGATGGGACATACTTGTGTATTAGGGAGGATAGATAGGTGGGAGCAGCATTATGTAGAGATTTGAAAGCAAGAACCAGAATTTTAAATTGAGTCCTATATCTTACAGGAGCCACGCTGCCGCATTCATTATGAACTGTAACGGCGCATTATAACGCAACTGTTCCAGCACTCTTGTAATTAGACACAAACAACTACAGTGCTAAAGTTAGCAACTGTTGCAGACTTCTTCCTTAAAACAAACAAAACATCAACAAAGCCATTGGTGAGGTTCATGAACGACCAATTAACTAATCCTAGCCCAAACAGCAACAGCACATCCACACTAGCCCCCCACCCCAGCTTTCAGACCCACACAACAGGCTTCATTACACCCCCTCCACAACGCGTACCATACAACAATAAGATGTCCACTGTAAACAACCTCCCCCACAACCCAAAACCACGTTATCGCCACGAACCACAACAGGACCTTAACTCCCATATACCCGCCCTCTCCTCCGGTCTCCTATATTCCGCCTAACCCTTGATATATTCACACAACTGAAGATAGGCTGAAAAATATCGGCATTCCATGGCACAACTTGGTCTAGCCTATCTCTTTACTGACTGATGCTGGATTCTCACCACACCACACTGTACCGAAAAGCCAAGTGGTGAGACTTGGACACCCAGACCCGATCCTATGTTCCCGATTTTAACGGTTTTTCAAAACTTCCCATAGACAATATACTCTTACTGCCTCATCATGCCAAACAGATATTTAACTAAAAACACGAGCATCTCTACCAACCCGGTGCATGAAGCTACCGATCGTGTACTTACTTATCCTGCTCAACACTCTCACAGGGCACCAAGGACACAAGTACACAAAACGAAAAAATGTTTGATCTGTGAATGTATGGTACACAACTGAAGAAAGAAAAAAAGCAAATCCTATTGTGATGTACTGTCTCAATAAGTAATCTTTCTCCATATACTGTT
Organism: Pelobates fuscus; assembly: GCF_036172605.1. NCBI lineage: Eukaryota > Metazoa > Chordata > Amphibia > Anura > Pelobatidae > Pelobates > Pelobates fuscus. The sequence goes on along the minus strand of NC_086317.1, from coordinate 94,047,613 downwards.
GATCTATGTCATGCCAGTCAACTCTTGTAAGACGTGAAATATTGTCATGGTATTGTACATCTTTATACTTACAATAAAAGTTAAAAAAAAAAAAATGTACTGTTTATGAACAGTTTGACGTCTTACCCAAAGCCCACTCAATGGCCCCATTACAGCTGACAGAGCTGGAAGCACCTGCTTCGGACATCGTTGAGTGTCTTCTCTCAGCTAATCAGCTAAGCCCTGTACTGCTGACTGTTTTGTAGGTGGGGAGCGGCGCCAGAAAGGAAGTTAAACAAGTCTAAAAATGGTATGACTACTTACAGTGGGTTCGCCAGGAAACTTCTGGTACCATAACTACAACAGTGAGCTGTAGTGTCTATAGTACTTGGAGTGTTCCTTTAAAAATATTTGTTTAATATCTTTAGGAAAATGGACTATAGCATGTGAAGGGAGATGCAGGTATAAAAAAAAAAATTAGACAAAAAAACAAGATGACAAAGGAAGAGAAAAATCTATCAATCCACATCCAGAGGGGTGGAATACATTCACACAAATACTCATTTCTTAGATATACATACACATATACATGCTGGAAGGTAAAGCATATTTCATGAATGCATGAAAAGGTTAAATGCACAAAAGCTGTAAAGATGTATGTACCACTGAAATGTGCATCTTAAGAGGGCTCTATATATAATTATCAAGATCATCATTACACTCAACACCAAGCACAGATCCTGCGTACATCTGTGCATGTAGCTTCAGCTCCAGAAAAGCTTAATTATGTTCTAAAAATAGCTGTTCCTTTCAACTAGAAAGCTTTTAATTTACACATGTATGCCACGATATCACTAATTATGTAGTCTTCAGTGAGATTAAGAAGGGAAGGCTTAGGGGATTTTTGGGTTTTATAAATGGTAGATTTAGAAAGAAAGCAAAAAAAGTTTATAAATGCATGCACTGGCAAAAGAATGTAGGATCCAGAGAAAGAGTAATAAATGTTTCTTCCCTGCAGTAATAGCCAACATTATTTGAACTGTCTTCTTAAATATCGCCTAGAAGGGCCAATATCTGTCACTTATCATATGGCCCAAAACCTCAACTTGATACAGGTACAGTAAAGCAAAGCAGTTTAAAATAAAATGAAAAAATATCAATAGCTGGATATCCATGATATGGGACACACTTGTCCAAACGTGTATTCCTCACCCTAAAGTGGTAAAAACATTTAGCCCCTCTGGCACTGAAATAAATATAGTAAAAACTTTCCTTATTTCCAGTGCAATACAGTTTTGTGCGCTGCCTCCTCCCCAATCCGCCTCCTTGGTTAACATTGTCAGAATTAATGATCTCAGCCAATCAAAATGCTTTTCCATAGGAAGCCAAACACCATCCTAACCAACCAGCATCTCTGCATAGAGATGCACTGAATCATTGTGTTGAATGTCAGTGTTGAACTCAACCTGGAAGCACCTCTAGTGGCTGTCTGATGAGGTTCTACTAGCGGTTTCTTTGAAAAGGTAGATTTTATATTACAGACTAGGTACACCTCTGAAAAGGCAGTGTTTACTTTACAAAGGCTGAGGTTAGAGGAGACCAGGGAAGCTCCCGTGCCGGTCCATGCAGAGCCGCCACTATCCAAGCACTGACTCTGCAGTGTGCCATGATGGGCCACAGACCCATTGGCACTTCAATCCAGTACAGGAGAGAAGAGAACCCAGAAGCTCTAACCTGCAACTCCGCCGTCTTCCTATCGTAAGGTCAGAGCATTGCCACGGTTACCATGGCAATGCTCCAACCAGAGTTTACTCCCAATTGGACCACCAGGGCATGCAAACATAGCCCCCCCGCCCCTCCCCTTCTGGGCCAAAGGTAGATATGTAGGAAAATATAAAAGGTTTTTTTTTTCCCTCTTTCATAATATATATATATATATATATATATATATATATATATATATATATATATATATATATATATATATACATACATACATACATATACACACACACACACACACACACACACACACGTTTTTCATTAAACTGCCCCCACAGGTATAAGTCTATATCTCCTAACATTCACACAGAGCACCACATACACCCCATCCCTTACACACACACACACACACACACAATCCCTACCAAACTGTGGACCATCTACACACATGATACCCTACACAAACTCTGGGTAACACACACACTACATTCCTGACATATATATGTATATGGATCCTCTATGCACACACTAGATTCCCTATAAGCAAACACACACACATTCACTAAACAAGGGAAGATTCCCTACTGATTTTCTTAAAAATCAAGTTTACCTAGAAAAATGCATGCGATTTTGAAGGCAAAGGGAAGTCACACCAAATATTGGTTTCATTGAGATTTTTCCTATATTAATTCACTTTGCATTTTGTTAATAGACAAAAATGTAAAAAAAATTTAAAAAATTCAAAGCATTCATTCTTTACAGTATTTTTTTATTCATTTCTTTATTATTATTTTTTTAATGCCAGCCTAAAACCTTAGCACAATAGTGTAAATATATATATATATATATATATATATATATATATATATATATATATATCCCCATATAAAAGTCTACTCACCTTTGCCGTTCCAGTTGATTGTCTATCCCCATAGCAACCAGCACTTCCAGTCCGACCTTCCCGCCAAACAGCTTCAGTCTCCTGCAGCAAGAGGTGTCCAGCGTAATCTTCCGTCCGTTCTGCGGCGCTGCCACCCGTCTTCCGGTCACGAGACCGGCACGCTCACGTAAGCTAGTGAGGGAAATAGCGTTCGGCTATTTCCCTCCGTTCGGGCCTAAAAACGTAGGAGTAGGCTCCCTTTTTTCTCTTACATTACCAGTTCACGTATACTTACCCGTTCATGCATTTCCGCGTTCGCGCCACTAAAGGAGACGAACGCCCGCTATACTTACGTACCATTGGGGCCTGTGTACGGTCAAAACTACCGAACCATCGGGGTTTTTGGAAGGCTGTTGAAAATTTACTGAGGCAGACCTTCGGCAGACCCCTCCCCTTAGACCCATGGATCTATCTGTTAAATAGAAATATAGAGGGATGGTCGAGAAGGGAACAGAAATTAGTGCGGACGATCACCTTGAGTGCGCGTAGAACGCTAGCAGCGGCATGGTTAACACCTGGAGGGCCGGAGTTCGGGGGGGGTGATCTCTAGGATAAGGGACAGCAGGATCATGGAAGATCTTACGGCCAGGATGAGAAGAACCATAGCAGCCTTCCGAAAAGTTTGGGAACCATGGGACAATAGTGCCCTGGGCAATGGAGATACTTGATGCGATAAAATCACGATCACTGCTTGGGGGGTCCTCAGCTCGTTCGCCCTCCCTCCCTCCCCCCCCTCCTCCTCCTCTTTATTCCTTCGACCTTCTTTCTTTTCCTTTCTCCTTTCTTCCTCTCTTATCTTTGTATCTTTCCATAACCCTTGGTAAATGAGGGTGTTCTCTTATATTCTGTTTTTTTTTTTACTCGTATGGTCTCAGTCCATATGGCTATAGTTCCTTCCTAGCACAGACGTCTGTCCTGATGGAGAGACGGGGATCCCTAGGGCTACTCCTACTTTGGGTAGCCTCTGGGCTATTGCTCGGGGCATAGAACCTGACTAGTAGTACAACATACAAGTAGAGAGGCGGATAGCCTGGAATTCCGGAGGTGGATAATCTGTAGGAATGATATATAATTTGAGCTCTGGAAGAGGTTATCTATTATTGTATACTACTGCACGGGATCTATCATAACGCTATTTCTAGATATGCCTCTCCTATATAACAATGAGGAACTTAACTGATGTTACTATAAAAACAAAAAACCCTCGAAGGGGGGCAGGTGATACAGAATGCATAACGTGAATTGCTGTATTTGCTAAAGAAGTTATATTTGTATTTAAATGTATGTTCCTGTATATTTTGGCTTCTGCGCAAGCCTACAAGTTTGTGTTACTCTTGCCTTCCCTATCGAGTGCAAAAATAAAGAATTTAAAAAAAAACACAAAAAAAAAACTACCAAACCATGTATAGGCATAACTCTGGTGCTAATCGTTAAATTTCTGTGTTATCTTTCGGTCATACGCACGAACCATGTACCTATTTACCGTTCGTGCATCTTAAGCGATTCATGTAAATCCTGTTCACCCCTCGCATACTTACCTAATTCATGCTATTGCTATTCGTGCGGAATTAAACAAACGCACATTATACTTTACCTAATCAGGTCCCACGTACGGCTAAAACTACCAATCCCGTTCAAATAATACAAGCATTTCGTACACACGAATTCATTTAAAAGCACATACTTTGTTCGGTTATTTAACTGTTTATACCTACCTGTCAGTATGAGTTATTAAATCTGTTTAAAACTACAACCTTTTTCCAAACTGTGTTTTCCGGTTTAATTATGTTTAAAATATTAAAACCTCAGCCATTGTATCTTAGTAATCGGTTCTTTTTCCTACACCTAAGTGGTGTTCATTTATCAATTAAAATAGATTCCTCCTAACACCAAACTAAAAAGGACAGAATTCTTTAACTCCACGCCAACCCTATACAAACACTACATACATATATTAATTATTAACACGATCTTCTAGGGCAATACTGGTAAAACCCCAAATTTTTATTTACTACGTTTTCTCCTTAAAGTTACGCAGTCATTAAATCCTGCCTCTGTTACATTTCTTTGGCTCCACAGATTGCCTCGGTTCCTTGTATTTCTGCTTAAAGTTCTTGTATTTACAAACTCAGGTATAGTATTTACTCACTTTGGTTTCATCCATGTCCATGCCTCAATACAACACGCACTCTAGACTTGTCACAGTAAAAAATTGGTTATTTATAGCATACTGTCACAGCCTTCGCTAATTATTAAATATTTAATGGGTTTAATCAATAGCTCCAGATTTATTCTAGGCCTCCACCGGTTTCTATGCATAAAACCAGTTACGCTCATCCAAGTACCTGTACAACAAATCAAGGTATAGTTGTCTACTCATTACAGGACCTTTTCATACAAGACCCAACGCGGTCTCGATTCATTACAACGAACTCACGGTCCTATGCCCTTGGTGTGTTAAATTCTTTACATTTAGAGGGGGCGGAGCCTGCTTGCTAAGGAGAGCAGACGCCATTTCTCAGAGCTCTGATCAACCGCCTGAAATTTCCCAAAATAAACGGTAACGGACCTACCTCTCAGCAGCACAACACCCGGCATCAACCTCCTGAGGTCACCCGGATTAGCCCCATGCCATTTTTTCACACGCCAAAGGTCACCCGATCGAAACGAAGGCCTGCGGCCTACTACGCACCTCCTGGGGCCGTGCTCAGCGCATTACTCAGCGACTCCCACGGAGTGAGATTCCTCAGCTCGGAGTACCACGGCCCGATAGGGCAGAAAAGCAACGAACCGGCCATGGGACGCCGCACCCAGAAGCAGATGGCTGTGGCCGCAGCAGACACCAGGGATATCGAATCCATGCTACAACGGCCGCCCCAAGCTAAAAGGGCAACAGAGGCCCACCATGATGCCTCACCCAGCCAGAGTGAGCTGTCCACCTATACCTCACAGCCCCCAGAACCGGCAACACAGGCCTCTCTAGATCTGCCTCGAGAAGGGACTGACCTGGCCACAAAGCTGGGCATTCAAAACTTCCTGCATGAAATTAAACAAATGCTGAAAGCAGACATAGCAGTGGTAAAAACAGAGGTACAGGCTGTGACAGACCGAGTCCGGGTTACTGAAGAGGACATCTTGGATTTGCGCAGGGACCTTACAGCTACCCGGGAACAACTTACACAAGTCCAATCCTCCCACAAAGCGTTCAACACACAACTCACCTCTATGGAGGACAGGTACAGGAGGAACCACATTAAGATACGCGGCATACCTGACACGGTCCCCGCAGAGGAGATACCCCAATATGTGAGACGCCTGATAACTGCGATACTCCCTCCGAATGTGGCCAGGAAATTCACACTGGATGGGGCATACCGCCTTCCGAAACCCCAGCGGGCCACGATAGCTGTCCCAAGAGATGTCATAGTCCGATGTGCCACGCTACAAGACAAGGGGCATTTTATGAAAGCGGTGAGGGGTAAACCACCATACCCCTTCGAGAACTCCCATCTCTCCTTTTTTCAGGATCTCACAAGAGCCACACTCCAGTGGCGCAAGTCTCTCACCGCAGTGACAAGCCGGCTTAGAGACGCGGGTTTGGCCTACCGATGGAGCCTCTCTAAAGCTCTCCTGGTGACTCACCAAGGAACTTCATATAAACTATCAGCTACAGAAGCTCCAGCTTTTCTCAGCGCTTTAGGACTCCCGCCACTGACGGCCAACGACACCCAACCACATAATCCACAATCTTGGGACCCGGCCACAGTTGTTCCTTTCGTCCCACGAAGCACCTCTGATACCCGTCGGGGAACCTGAGAGACACGCAGAGAACCCATGCATGGGATCGTTTCTGTTCAAGACTACCTGTTAGTGCCTGGCACTACTTATTATCTCTCCGCACTGATTGACCGTTAACTGTTTTTTATCATAATACCTGTTTCTCTCCTAATATTTTAATGTTTAATGTTTAATGATGGCTCTCAAAACCTTAGGCCCGCTGTATCCTTAAAGATTACAGAGAATCCCTCTCACCCCCCCCCCCCCCCCCCCGCCACCCCCTTGGTCAGGGGCAACATCCGTGCTCTACCGAGCTCAGCTAGACACAACCACATAAAGCATGACCTACTACCAAGCATCTACCAGAGCAAGCATTATGGCACTCCTATCTGGTTCAGATTATAGCACCCCCAATACCATGCAACACTCATACGACATAGCACCAGGGTAAATGGGTCAAATTTACACACGCTCACTTCACAGCGATGGGATAGACACCCTCCTAAACAAGGACACAGCAACTACTTGAATAAACCCCCGCTAACATTGAGCCCAAGTCCTGATGATATGTTACGCCTTCTTAACTGCAACCATTTAATCGGACCACACAGTGGAAACTAATGTCTTGCATTCGCTAGCCTGTCCCAGACAAAATGGTGATACACTCTTTACTTACTCTTGTTATGTGATAGAATTACTCTGCAGAGATGTATACCAAAAATTGTGCAGTTCTATCGATTGTCGTGACACTATGTAATCTACATTGTTTTTAAAAGCCTGTACATGTTGTTGTGACAGTACAAGCATGCTTGATTGATAATCTATGCACAGAAAAATAAAGAATTATAAAAAAAAAAAAAAAAAAAAAAAAATTCTTTACATTTTTCTACCTAGGCCTACGGTCATACTGCCATCAGGCAAGAAAATACCCAACCTACCTAACGCGGTACTCAGCCATACTACCAGGTACCTACGTCCTTACTCATTAACGGCAGTCACTACCCTAAGGCCTCAATCAGCCTCTATGCATAACGTAAACTCGTCCCAGTCTTAGACTAACCATTCAGATCCCTCAATTCAGGATCTCATGTTGCGCTCCTAACAGCCAACCCTTACTACAAATCATACGCCACCACGTTATGCATAAATACATCAACATCCGTCTTAATCCTTAGGCTTCTTCTACGAGGACAGCAGCAGCCAAGACTCGCTACATAAAAATACTAGAAGGTTCCAGTTCTCGATTATAACACCTTCAAGGTTAGTATCCACACATTACACCAGAATTACCATTCAACCTTAAGTATACAAGTGAACTGGCTTACAGGGTCTAGGCTACCACCCTAGCTCACCCCAGTAGAAAATACAGTCTCGCAAGGCCATCTCCCACCTCAACACAGAGGTACGGCCCCACGCCCAAATCATAATTATACGCCTCGCCTGCCCTACTACAGGGCCTCACCTGTCACGGCCACACATTTTGAATCTCTTTACAGTCACCGAGAGGCCAACACCTTGCCACCATGTCTGTGGCCACGATTTTCCTAAGCCAAATCATAGGTAGAGCCTCTCACCGCCACTTGTCATTAGCAGGGCCTCACCTATCACCAATTCACAGTTACGTTTTTCGCTTCGGCACTAGCATTACAGTCCAGTTCTTCTATATCCCTCCCGGTTCCCCTACTCCCCTTCTAATATCTCATTCACTAAATCATTTTTTAGAATGTCCCAAGAACCAACACCCATCGAAGAGTTGCCCGAAGAGATCCGTGTACGCCCATCAGACCAGAGTCTCCATGCGAATCTCTCACCCCCTCAACTCCCACGTCCTTGAGAGCATGGACTATTCCTAAAATTACGGCCGAGCTCAGGCTCAGAGGAACGGCTAGAAAGGCAGGACTCTACAGACTGCTCACCTACCAAGCCCCTGAGCCTAGGCCAGGCACTAGCTCTCAAGGACAGCCACCAAGCGCTGGAACGGCCACCCAGGATACCCTAGCAGCAATCTTGGCCAACTTGCAGACTTTAAATAACAGGCTAAGATGGAGAGCGCCATCGCCTCCCCAGGTAATACCCCGGGCCTCCCAGTCTCCACCACGGCAGTCCCCACATTACCACTATGCCCCCCCCATACTCCCCTCTCCAGCACCAGCCACAGCTATATCGCCTTTCGAGTCACCAGCTCACTCCATCCCAGACTCTATCAGGAAAGAAATCCTAGACGGGAAGGACGTGTGTCTGGTGTCTCTGCTTATAGCATCCCAAGACATACTGGAGGACAGGGCATACAATTACGGGAACATGGGGGGCGGAGCTAAGCGGCCATGCTGAGCGGTCGCACTGGAGACGAGCTCCGTGAAAAACCGCTCTCTAATAATCAATACCGGGGCAAAATCTTGCAAAACCTTGCCGAAACGACGGATGGGCGATCCGGTGAGAGGAGCCCTTGCACGTAGGAACCAAGCACCAAGCATTCCGGCTGAAATCGGGGGCCCCTACCCGGGGATAAGCCTGAGGCCTACCGGAGGCTCACCCAGCCAAAGGGAGAGACTGAAACCACTGACCTAGAGGTCTCCCCGGTATACTTCCTCCCCCCCCTGCCGGAGAGGGTTATCCCGGCACCTAAAGCCTGAAGACAAAGACATAGTGGGGATTGCCTTACTAAACCAGCACAGAGCCGGCAGGCTTCGGGTCACTGGGAAGCAGCTAAGATGGCCGCCCAGGGAAAGCCCCAACAGCAATGCACGCAGGCCCATCCGGCCATGAACCCCTTAGAGGACTTTGACCGACTCTGTGCAAGCTTTTGGTCAATACTGAGCGACCAAGGAATTGCTCGCCATCTAGCAATGAAACTAGTGGCCACGTGGGTCCGTCCAATAACCAGGAGGCGCCATTACAGGCATCCACTACAATCACCCAGAAGAGCATCAAGACCCCGCAAACGCCATCGAGCCCTAGGGCGGGAGACGGCGCCATATTGCAGGGGCGAACGCAAGTACCCTCACGCACGAGAGAACGCGACTGTTAAGCAGGCCTCCCACACAAGCTACTCACCAGCACCAAGAGCCAACGTCCAGCGAAGCGCACATCCATCAATACCTGCTCACCAACCAGCGGCCCAGCTTGGACTATCAATGGCCTTCAGCAGACGCCGCACGCTGGACGGCGGGGTATTACTCCTGCAACGTGACAGACGCCAAAGGGCTGCCTTATGTTGCCTGAACACAGTAAACCCACGGCAGCGTGACCGCATTCCTCCCCGCAGACTGGGCATCGGATGAAAGGGAGGTAAGACCCGGTCTGCCTGATGGCCAGCTCCGGTGATGAAATCGACGTAGACGACCCGGAAAAACCCACTTAACATGACGGACAAATGTAACAAGCCAACACCCATGGACATGGTCCTTCTTATAACTTGGACTAAAGTTTCTTTTTTTTTTTTCCTCTAAGCTGACACTGCTAGCCAACGTATAACATAGCTACCCAGAGATAGCTACCCAGACATAGCTGCAAAATATGCCATAGACTACCTCTCATTAATGTTTGTTTAGCTCAGAGCCAGGTAGTTTAAACTTTCCTCTGCGATTTTATAATCTCCATTATGTCCACCTACCGTTAAAGTGCAGCTGACTAGCAGGTTACCCAGCAGCCAAATAGCCTACCCGTCATAGCCTGCGCCAATTAATAGCTTTCGGGTACAACATTTATAGCACTGTCCCAAGTAATGTCTCAAAATTGCTCTAACGATTAGCAAACCACCCTCACGCACACGCATGTAGTCCCTTAATTCAATTGTGTTCTGCACCCATAAACCATTTAAGCCATACATGTATACCACTACCACCAATCACTATAAGCATAAAACATGTAAAGCCGGTACCTAATGGAACTAAAACGTGCAGTAGTTTGCATAGTTATCCATAGTGATGACGCATCAGCGTGCCACACGAGTTTACTCTGTAAAATTTACGTTGAATAACCGATTGTTTAAGCTACTTAAAATCCTAGATTGTCATTTCCTGCAATTCTCTACCACATAAAAAAAAAAATGTGCAATGTGTTCTCAAGCCATGCTTTTTTACAACGCTGTTTATTGTTATATCGAGTGCTCATGCTGTTGGAACATGGCACACGCCTCTGTAACTGCTTTTTCCTTTTGCACACAAAAATAAAGAATTTAAAAAAAAACAATTACGGGAACATCTCAGTAGTGCTTAAGACTAGAGACCCTAGGCTTAACAAGAAACTATCCATCCCCCAGTTTGTGCACGGTGTATCCCCACAGAAGAGAGGTGCTAGACCTCTACCTCCACAAGGTGTTGGATCTAGGCATCAAGTACGGGGGCTCCTCCTTTTACGACTATCATAAGTCGGTATCAGCGAAGGCGGCGACCCATTTGACAACAGTTCAATGTCAGAATTAACTGGTGTCAGATGGATACAGAACTATTCTGTCGCCACTTTGCTGGTCTCAGGCCCCCGTCTTGCGCTGTATGCAACTCTACATCTCATACGGCGGACTTCTGTCCTTCCGAAGCTGATCCCACCACCTCCACTCCTACCCCTCATCCCACTTTCACCCCTCACAACAAATCAGCGGGTGGTCTACGTGATAAGCTGGGTAGGCCCATCTCCTTTCTAGGTGAAGCGTAGGTGTGCAATAATTTCAACGCAGGCTCCTACAGTTTCAGCGCCTGTAGATTGATGCACATCTGCTACATATGTGTTAGGGCACATACCAAGACCATGTGCCCGGCCAGGTTGTCCCCTAGCAAATGACACCCACATCAATGTCGACAACCTGTTTTTTTACCTAAGGACACACCCTAGCAGGCATTTGGTGGAATATCAGTGGGTTCACACAGGGTTTTCTCACGGGTATTGTAGCCATCCCCACGGGCACACTGGAATGTCCCAATCTATTGTCAGAATGCCAAGATCCAGTTTCCACAGACACTCTCCTTTCCTCTGAAATTACCAACGGTTTCATGATCGGCCCCTTCACCTCCTCACCGTTTTCCTCCTGGCGCACTAACCCCATTGGTGTTGCAGTACACAAATATTCTAATAAAAAACGTCTAATTATTGATTTATCGGCACCGCACTCCTCTTTTGTTCCCAGCATAAACGCACTCATACCCGCAGACGAATTCTCACTTCAGTATGTAACAATTGACGACGCCATACAATCCATCATCTCATCTGGTAGTCGCCCCTGGCTCAGCAAAACGGACATCACAAATGCTTTTAAATTACTACCCATGCACCCCTCACTCTGGCACTTGCACGGTGTTAAATGGCGAGAAAAGTACTACTTCTCCACACGACTCACTTTCGGTTCTCGAAGCAGACCCAAACTGTTCGATATCTTCGCTGAGATGCTACGCTGGCTGCTTCTGAACGTCCTCAGGTGTCACTCTGTTATCCATTACTTAGACGACTTCTTACTGATAGAGCCAGGGACACAAACACCCACCGCTATCAGCAGTACTACAGCAATTTTTTTCCCCACACTTGGTGTACCATTATCTCCATCAAAAACAATCGTCCCCACAACTAAATTAACCTTTTTGGGGATAGAGCTAGACTCTGTTACCCTCCGAGCTAGCCTTCCCAACGACAAACTGATCCGCTTGAGAGGGGAGATAGACATGTTCCTGCGGAATGATGTTTGCACCAGAAGGGAACTTCAGTCCCTTCTGGGATCCCTTAACTTCGCTATGCGCATCATCCCGCAGGGAAGGTCTTTAATATCCAGGCTTCTTTGCCTGCTCCACGGGGTACCGGACTCTTGCCCAGTTTCATTGGACCCCCACGTCAAGGCTGACTAAGCTATGTGGGGGAAGTTTTTGGCAGATTGGAACGGTATCTCCATGTTTATCCCCCCTCTCTCCATTTCTTCACCCATCATTCACAAAAACCCTGCAGCCAACACTGGTTTCGCAGCCATCTTCGGGAACCACTGGTTCAGGGGTCACTGGCCCGCTGAGATGGATGCCTTGCCAGGATTCAGGGAGACCTCAGCCCTATTCGAAATTTAGCCCATTGTGGCGGCCGCACACCTGGGGTCATCTCTGGTCCGGCAAGGCAGTAAAATGCTATTCTGACAACACGGCAGCTTGCGAAATGATTAACAAGGGGCGCTCATCGTCCCTGACCATCATGCAGCTGATTCGCAAGCTGACCTGGCTGGCAGCAACCGTCCAGTTTCACTTAGTTTGTTTTCACATCCCGGGTATCCACAACACGCCCGCTGACGCTCTCTCGCTCTCAATTCCAGGTATTCTTCCAGGCACTCCCTACGGCTGACCACCAGCCATCCAGGACACCATGATTTCACGAACTAATCCTGGATTGAGCACACTAATGCACCATGGTAGGACTCTCACTCACCAAGCACTATCACCTAACACAGCTATCTCATACAATAAGGCACTTACCATTTTTAACAAATTCACTGCAGAATTCGGTTTACAAGGCGATTTTTCTACACAAACCATGGTGGCTTTTGCCTCTTTCTGCCACTTACATCTTAAACTTCTCACAACACCATTAAACTTTACCACACAGGGGTTCAGCACCATAGCCTCACCAATTTTCCTAACAATACCCCTTTCTTGTCATCATACCACATTGAAGAGGTCTTGAAAGGTATATTAAAGGTCTCGGTTCCACTCACCACCACTAGACTACCTATAGATGGGCCTATCTTTAGATCACTTAGCAATCTCCTTGACGAATCCCCGTTCGATCCCAACACAAACCTGGTGATCAAATCCGCTATTTATTTTGCTTTCTACGGTTTTCTCAGACCCATAGAGTTCACCGTGGTTTGTCAAGGAGATATCACGCACAGCCTAAAAACATCACACCTCACTAAGGTGGAGGATCACTACCTACTTACGATCCCATCAACTAAAACTAATCACTCACAAAACCCCACCATAATTCCACTCTTCCCTACCGATAATGCCTGGTGTCCGGACAAGGCGCTAGACTACCTACGGTCAACCCATCACGTGCACTTTCCAGACTCTCCGCTCTTATCACTACAAGGGCACCCACTCACCACGGCTTAATTCACGGCACACGTCAGAACACTACTATCCAAACTGGGTTACAATCTGGCTTCATTCTCCGGGCACTCCTTCCACATAGGAGCCGCTTCATCAGCCTCTAGCACAAACACCCCGGTCCACATCATCAAGAGACTGGGTCGTTGGAAATCCTCCATATACCATACATATATACCACGACCAGAAAAAGAGCTTCGTCAAGCTTTCAGGAACTTGGTTATGTAAAAAGGCATTAAAGTGTGTATTTTCTCGAACTTCTCTTTTGCCCTCTTTTATTTACAGGCCCACTCGTACGTTGGTTTCGGCACACCACAACCAACTTTGCCCTTTCAGATGCTATCCATCACGTATTAAATTCCGAGCACAAGTAGAAAGGCCATTAGGCCTGAATTTGTGGGAGGAATAAGTCCCCTACTTAAACTCCCAGCCCCTACTTCCCTCTGCCATTCCAGTTGATTGTCCCCACCTACACCCTGTTATTACATTCTCCTTGGTGGGCCCTCTTTTATTTACAGGCCCACTCGTACGTTGGTTTCCGCACACCACAACCAACTTTGCCCTTTCAAATACTATCCATCACGTATTAAATTCCGAGCACAAATATATATATATATTTACTGACATACATGCATATATACACACACACACAGCTAACATTTAAAATGGGCAGTATAAGCAATTAGAATGAAAGTGATTTTGTGGCCCTTTCAGCCTGTCAAGAGAAAACTGCCATTCTTCAGAAACGCTACAGTTTACATTTTGCAATGCCCATGACTACTAGTGGCTGTCAAACAGGCACTTGGGGCTCCAGACTAAATTAGATTCAGTTATTAAATTAATTTGGCATCTAGCATCAGCATGCAAAGTATGCTGATGCTGGACATGGTGTGAGTCCAATAAAATTAGGATTCAAAGCATTCTATATAGAAGCAATTGGATTGTTTGATTGTGGAAGTTGTTGCACAGGTCATGTCCTCATTGCTTCTCTATGAAAAGCATCTGATTGAACAAAAGTTAATCAATCATTAATATTGAAAAGGGAGGTTGTTGGAGTCAGGAGATTGAGCCAGGTCTGGAATAAGCTCCCCCTCTCATTAAAGAGTGTGTATTTAAATATGTATTGTTAGGATAAGAAAAGAAAAGAAATTATAGAAACATAAATAACATGAGAATCAGCCATTTGGGTGCTTAACAAAATACATACACAACATCTTACCAATGACTGCTGGGAATTGTTGATAGTCTCTTCAGGAGTACTGTAAGCTTGGCTAGGATTGCACTCATTGACGTCTGTATCAGGTATATGTTCTACCTTCAGGCAAAGGTCCTGTATCTCATTGCGGAGAATGCCCCATGAGGTCAAGTCATCTTTGGTTCCTAAATGTGAAATATTCATCTTTGAAGGAGGCTTGTCTTGGAAACTGAGGTTACAAGGCTGTATAATCTCTTCATCTTTAGGGCACTCTTGCCAGCATTGCTTTTCAGACAAGTCTTGTGGTGAACTAGTTTGTGGCAAAGGGACTAATCTTGCTTGTGAAAATACTGTATCTTCACACCATGGTCTGGAATCTAAGCTTTCAGCAGACTGATGTTTGAATAATGCCTCCACAAATCTTGGCCTGGAAGCAATATTACCAAGAGAGTAACGTCCATATTTTATTTGACGACCATCTCCATGTGATTTCCCATTAAGAATAACAGAGTAATTATTTTGGGGGTTTGCCAAAATATATTTAAGAAAAACATTCCTTTCTAAGTCAAGTTCTACTTTTAGGTGACGTATACGAGCAGCCTGTTCCCCATCGTATTCCCACCGGAGTCTGGATAAAATATCCTGAAGTTTACACTGGCATTCACTTGCTGAACTTTGCTCACTTTTTTTACTACTGTTTGCCTTTCCTACATAACCTTTGTTTAACAGTTCTTCGGTTAACTGTTTTTGCAGTTCTCTAGCTTGCCGCACAGCTACATCCCGTTCCTTCTGTAGAGAGCTTTGAAGATCCCTCAATTCCTCATCTTTCCACCGCAGTAGCTGCCTTATTTCTTGTTCCCGCTCTCGCAGCACTGATTCTTTTAACTGCTGAAGTTCACGGCATTTCTGTTGTTCCCATTTAGATTTCAAATCATCCACTAGCTTCTCTTTTATTTTTTCTGATGCATCTTTATATTTTCTTATTTCATAAGTGTACTTTCTTCTGGACTCTTGTGACCTGATTTTCTCATTTTCCAATTCCTTTTTTAAGTAGTCCAGCTCCTTCTTGATATCTTCTAAAGGACCATGGCTTGACTTTTTGGGTGAAAAATTAGAATTGTTAACATTCTCTTTCAACATGGTGAAGGAAATTTAATATGGGACAAAATCGATACAAAAACAGCATGCAGGAAGAAGCAAGGCATGTATCATGCAGAGATGTGAAGCTAGCAGCATTAACGGCAACAGCTGTATGAAAAAACAAAACAGGAATTCAAAGCAAGCATTACTACTTTCATAGCAAAAATACGACACGATCCAAGCAAATATTAACAAAAAATAGATAAAAAGGGACACTCCAGACTCCAACACAACATCAATGTATTTAAAATATAGCTTCAAATTCATAGCCATGTCAAATCTCTTTAGCTTTGTTAAAATATTTTCCTGATTGGATATATGTAGTATTCAGCGGAGATGAACAAATCAAATGTCTTATAATTACTAGATGAACCATTTGTCAAAACAAAAGTTTAGTTAGTATACATAGGCAGCTCAGCCAGTGAGTGGTCAGTGTTAAATGAGCCCATGACATCACTTATTAATAGCCAATTACTGTTCTTATTATCTGGCACTCTCTCTCTAGCGCTGCTTTTAAACACTTTGCAAATAAAATAACTGCGGTTGGCTGTGGGGAGTTAGAGAATGTACTTCCAATCAGGAAAGAGATAAGGAGGGGGGTGGCTAAAAAAAAATGAAAAGAAAAACTAAAGTTAATTTGTTTTGACATCCAAATATCTTAAGTTGTATTAGTGCCTGTAATGTTCCTTTAATTAAGAGTATGCTAATTTTCATTAGACAAACCGTGAAAACCAGTTCAGGAATCCAAAAAACATATATACATGGTACGTGCACTGTGATTATTTCAGATTTTCATATTACATAGGTTACAGCTGCCCAAATATAAGTTAACCAACTCCAACTTCCTGATGACATATTTTTCACCAATACGCACCCCAAAGCAACCTCATAAATAGTGCATATCTTGACAGGTACACTTTAATAAGAACTGATCAGTAAGTTGCTTAACACTTCATTGGATGCCAATTCAAAAGGAGTGTTTGTACAGTTTAAACCCTTAAAGGAGAACTGTAGGCACTATAATTATTCTATATCATTCAACTGGTTATAGTGCCTGTAGGGTTACTGTAACTCAATTGAGTATTAAACCATTTCAGAGATTATATCCTTTCTTTTTCGCCATACCATTTTATACAAGAAATGGTCGCTGTGATGTGTGCAAAGCCGACACTCTCAACCAATCACAGCCTCCCACTGCTGGTTAGGTAATGTTTTCTCATTGCGGAGGACTCTTACATAGCATTAATACATTAAAGGGAAACTGAAACGAAGCAAAACTATTTCTCAATTAAGTGGTTTAGGGAGCAGTGTCCCAGTCTTTTAAAGCCTTTAATGCAAAACACTGCCATTCTGTAAAAGCAGCATTGTTTCCATTACAGGAGTAACACTCCTCTAGTGGTTTTCAGGAAGAAAACCACTAAAGGCACTTCCTCTGCTAAAACTGAATAAAACACTGTTACAGATGACATGCTGCAGATTAGCGTGGCGTTTTTCCAAGCATGCGCACTAGCCTGCCAATGCTGCACTATGGAGAAGTATTGAATTGGCTGAGATCATCAACATTGGTGATCCCAGCCAAAGAGGCTGAGTGGCAGCAAGGGAAGTCATGGTTATCAAACCATCATTGCATTCCTAATGCTACAGTGATCTTTTAACAACAGTTTAACGCTGAATGTAAGGATGGTGGCAAGGGACTTCAGACGCTAAAACGATTTCAATGAGATCAATCAGGTTACATTGCCTTCTAATATCCTATATGTATGCAAATCATTAAATATGAATAAAATGTTGAAAATTTGTTTAAAAAATAAAACATTTTGTTCACAATCTTGCTTATAATAATTTTTACACAAAGTGTAATTTTTTTTTTTTTTTTTTTTTTTTTTTTTAAAGTCTTCAATATAGAGTCACATAACCGTCCGGATTGCTAAATGCCTCATGTTCCTTACAATGCTTTTAAAGTGATAGTGGCACTCATTCCACTCCGACACTGTTTGTTTCACACCAAAATTGTTTGATTGTCCTGAATCAAATCATATGGATGTTCTGCACTAGATTTGTATTAAAAGTTGCAGCCCCAGGACATTTAAAGTGAAACACTCTTAAAGGGATTCTATAGTGCCAGGAAAACAAACCCGTTTAGGCTACTGCAGTGCCCCCCTCCCTCGCGGCTGAAGGGATTAAACCCCTTCAGTCACTTACCTGAATCCAGCACCGATGTCCATCAGCACTGGGTCAGGTTCCGCCCATGCTCCTCCCCCGACGTCAGCCAGCAGGGGATACCTAATGCTCATGCGCAGCAATGGCCGCACTCGCATTATGATTTCCTCATAGGAAAGCATTATTCAAAGCTTTCCTATAGGGAAAAATCTGACACTGGAGGTCCTCAAGCAGAGCGTGAGGACGTCCAGCGTCAGATATCGGACCAAAGGTCCGTTTTTATTCTGGAAGTCCCTCTATTGGCTGTTTGGTAGACAGCCACTAGAGGAGGAATTAACCCTCAGAGGTAATTTTTGCAGTTTCTCAGAAACTGCAATAATTACCACTGTAGGGTTAAGTGACATGGGACATTGCACCCAGAACACTTCAATGAGCTGAAGTGGTCTGGGTGCCTACAGTGTCCCTTTAAGTATTTTTAAAAAAAAAATTTTTACGGTTTATTTTATATTGGTTTGCACACCAACTTGTGGGTTTTATTGTGGTAAATGCCTTATGTGTCTAGGCTCTAAATACATTTTTGGTAGTTTACAGTAACCCAGTGCCAGGAACCTCCTGGCACCATAACAACTTAAAGTTCCTGTAGTGTTACTTTAACAGCAACAATGAGCCTATGAAAAACTTCCTCCACTGGCACTTATGGGCCTCTGAGGGGGAAATATTTACTTATCTACAAGGTAATAATTTGTTTATTGAGATGTTAGCAAATGTTGTGGTTCTAGGCACTGGATGCTCCATTAATAGGAGACCTGTTACGGTCAGTAATTAATTAAATGGACACTCAAGGCCTCCTATTCATCCTGATTTAGGAGAGACAGTCACGCTTTTAGGGTACGGTCACGCCGTCCAGTGTTGGTTTCCTGGTGTCACTTTTGGGGACATCATAGAACTGTCCTTAATAAAAAAATAAAAAAAAAATAAAGAGCGTGGTGCATCATTAGACATGCCTACTCTACACTCAGGGCACTAGGACCTTGCAGTAAGCACAGTGCTTGATTGGCAGTCAGCCTGGTGTGCATTCACACCAGCCTGGCAGACCGACACCCATTGCACACTGGCACATCCCTTTAACACCTCCCACCAGCAGAAGAATGAGCACGTATGAGAGAAAATTACATGAGGGATTAGAGCTGATAGTTATGAGAAGTAAGGGAAGTTTTATAAAAGGAGTCGATACTGTTGAACTGAGAGCAGTGGCGTACCTATCACGGTCGCAGCTGCAACCAGGCCCCTCACCAGGGGGCCGCCTGGATACCTCCCGGGTGTCTGACAGGAGGAGAGACCTGTGCTGCTCCCCTCCTGCCTGCGTGTAGCATGGCCAAGCAGTTTATCAGGAAGTGCTCACTAAGAGAGCAGTTCCTGTCAGACTGGGATGCCAGGCTGTGTTCCTGGCAGAAACGGCGAGGGAGCAGTGTCTCCCTGCTCTGCTCCCTCACACGCCATTTGCTGATGCCGGGAGACGGAATAGGATGTCATATTCCGGCTCCTGGCATTAGTGGACAGCCCGCGTGGAAGCAGGGTAGGGAGAACACAGCTTCGCCGCCTCTGCCAGGAGCACAGCCATCCTCCTCACTGAAGCCTCACTGGACCCCAGGGACAGATCCACGCCAGCTCTCCAGGTAGGGAGGCTGGGTGGACAATTTTAAAAACATGATTCATTTGTGTGTGTCTGAGAGTATGTGTCAGTGCTTGTGTGTGTCTGTATGTATGGGTCTCTGTGTTTATATGTGTGCATGTGTGGGGGGGGCACGTACGGGGGAGGCCCCAGGGCATTTTTGGCACCAGGGCCCCATGGTTTCTAGTTACACCTTTGACAGAGAGATTTAAGAGGGGGGAATTGAAATGAAGAATAGGTGCAGAGTAAAAAATGATAAGAGTGAAACAAGCAAAAAAAAAAATAAACTATATTCATAAGGGCAGTTTAAAAAAAAAAAAATTTGTTAATGGAACAATTTAGGCACCATAACAACTTAACTGAAATTATGTTATGGTCCCAGGATGTCCCTGGCACTAGCTCACCTTAAGGGTTTAAAGCGTTCTCTGTTTAATCCCAAAGTCTTTGTTACAGTGCCATATCTCCTTTCAGTCCCTCCGCTTTCAAAATATTTCTAAAAGATAAGTCTCTTGCAGCACCAATTATTGGCTGAAAGTGGTCAGTTGATGATCTCAGCCAATCAGTGATCCCCATTCATAAAGCGGTCTTAAAAAAGTACATTTAACCCTTTAAGGTAAGCCAGCCCCAGGAACCTCCTGACACCATAACTTAATTTCTTCATTTCGATGGAGTTATTATAGTGCCCAAAGCGGTCCTTTAAACAAGGTTATCATATCACTCATGAGATAGCAAACAATAGTACACTGTAAAAGCAAAAATAAAAACTTCTTCAGCAATAAAAAAATAAATAAAAAATTATATATATATATATATATATATATATATATATATATACACACACACATACAGTAGCACTAAACTGATATTTTATTTATTACACTACCAGAAAAAGTTAAAGGAACACTCCCAGCACCATAACCAATAGAGTACACAGTAAGTAGTCAGACTGTTTTAGACATGTTTAATTACTTACCTGGGGCCCCGCTTGGCACCACTCTGGGCCTCTACTACTTCTGATAAAAAGTTGGAGGCTCCTAAGCAGTAGCTCCTGTTAGTTCACCTGATCAATGCTCTGCGGGGCTAGCTCATTGGTTGAGAGCGTCTGCTGATTGCTCTCAGCCAATGAGCTAAGCCCTGCACTGCGGTTTTGTTTTAACGTTTTACCTAGGATCTGCCAGGCGCTGCTCCTGTAAGAGCAATAAGCTCTCTGTCTGAAGTACGGGAGGCGGGGAGCGGTGCCAGGCAGTACATAGGTAAAACGTCAAACAAAAAGGTATGATTACGATAGTAAATGGTCAGCGCCAGGACTCTCCAGGCACCATAATTACTGCAGAGTTACTTTGCTTAGAGTGTTCTCTAGGCAAAAACCATCAGATTTAGAAAAACGCTGCATTCTGCCTGAATTGTGTCAGAGTTAATTTAAAAATTGGCTACAAATCTAAGTTTAGAGATAAAACCCAATACAAATACCCCATCACCCAGACAGGCTGACATTACTCAGCAGGCAGGAGACCCATCCCTTCCTGGAGGACAGACAGGACCAGCAGAGAGAGTGCTCGCAGCGGCTCCGCCACAGGGGGGCGCCACGCACCATGTTATCACTCTGAGGGGGGGGGGGCGCCACGCACCATATTATCACTATGAGGGGGGGAGAGGGGGGGGCTGTCAGCCTGGTGTGAGCCCTGAAACATCCTGTATCTCACAGGGTGCCAGGAAATACCACAAACCGGGCTGTTACACACACACCGCCGGTCACTAGCGCTATGTGTCGCTGTATAACACAATATGTCCCGTATTCCGGCCGCGGGGGCCATTTCCCGCTCTCACTCACCGAATCCCTCCCCACCGAGCGCGCTCACGGCGCCACAAAACCAACGGACACCAAATATTAATCATCCGCGGGAGCGCGCATTACCCAGACACCCCGAGCTCAGTCTTGGGGAGCGAGGCGGGAGCGCGCATTACCCAGACACCCCGAGCTCAGTCTGGGGGAGCGAGGCGGGAGCGCGCATTACCCAGACACCCCGAGCTCAGTCTGGGGGAGCGAGGCGGGAGCGCGCATTACCCAGACATGTAGTGGGAATTATGGTCTGTAGTGATGGAATAGGGTCTGCAGTGGGAGAGGATAGGAGTTGTAGTGATGGAATAGGGGCTGTAGTGGGAGAGGATAGGAGTTGTAGTGATGGAATAGGGGCTGCAGCGGGAGAGGATAGGAGTTGTAGTGATGGAATAGGGGCTGCAGCGGGAGAGGATAGGAGTTGTAGTGATGGAATAGGGGCTGTAGTGGTAGAGGATAGGAGTTGTAGTGATGGAATAGGGGCTGTAGCGGGAGAGGATAGGAGTTGTAGTGATGGAATAGGGGCTGCAGCGGGAGAGGATAGGAGTTGTAGTGATGGAATAGGGGCTGTAGTGGGAGAGGATAGGAGTTGTGATGGAATAGGGGCTGTAGCGGGAGAGGATAGGAGTTGTGATGGAATAGGGGCTGTAGTGGTAGAGGATAGGAGTTGTAGTGATGGAATAGGGGCTGTAGTGGTAGAGGATAGGAGTTGTAGTGATGGAATAGGGGCTGTAGCGGGAGAGGATAGGAGTTGTAGTGATGGAATAGGGGCTGCAGCGGGAGAGGATAGGAGTTGTAGTGATGGAATAGGGGCTGCAGTGGGAGAGGATAGGAGTTGTAGTGATGGAATAGGGGCTGTAGCGGGAGAGGATAGGAGTTGTAGTGATGGAATAGGGGCTGTAGTGGGAGAGGATACGAGTTGTAGTGATGGAATAGGGTCTGCAGTGGGAGAGGATAGGAGTTGTAGTGATGGAATAGGGTCTGCAGTGGGAGAGGATAGGAGTTGTAGTGATGGAATAGGGGCTGTAGTGAACGAGGATAGGAGTTGTAGTGATGGAATAGGGGCTGTAGTGGGAGAGGATAGGAGTTGTAGTGATGGAATAGGGGCTGTAGCGGAAGAGGATAGGAGTTGTAGTGATGGAATAGGGGCTGCAGCGGGAGAGGATAGGAGTTGTAGTGATGGAATAGGGGCTGTAGTGGGAGAGGATAGGAGTTGTAGTGATGGAATAGGGGCTGTAGCGGGAGAGGATAGGAGTTGTAGTGATGGAATAGGGGCTGCAGCGGGAGAGGATAGGAGTTGTAGTGATGGAATAGGGGCTGTAGTGGTAGAGGATAGGAGTTGTAGTGATGGAATAGGGGCTGTAGAGGATAGGAGTTGTAGTGATGGAATAGGGGCTGTAGCGGGAGAAGATAGGAGTTGTAGTGATGGAATAGGGGCTGCAGCGGGAGAGGATAGGAGTTGTAGTGATGGAATAGGGGCTGTAGTGGGAGAGGATAGGAGTTGTAGTGATGGAATAGGGGCTGTAGCGGGAGAGGATAGGAGTTGTAGTGATGGAATAGGGGCTGTAGTGGTAGAGGATAGGAGTTGTAGTGATGGAATAGGGGCTGTAGTGGTAGAGGATAGGAGTTGTAGTGATGGAATAGGGGCTGTAGCGGGAGAGGATAGGAGTTGTAGTGTGGTGGAATCTCGGTAAAAATAAATTTAGTAGGCCGAGATTACCACGTGGCATGTGTACGTGCATATGCTGACGTATCGATCAGTTGGTTGCACGAGGCAAGATACGATCAGTAGTGTACGGAGCATGTGCAAGAATACAGGATGTAGTATTCCCCCTCCTCCATTGTGCTGGACAAGCCATGCGGTCAAACAGGAAGTTAATTCTTATTTGTGTTGATTGGTCAAGAGAATGTGCGGGTGGAGCTTAATATGGGAGGAGTTATGTGCCTATATAAGGAGCCTGCACTATTGTCCGGGGCTCAGAACTTGTGGTATTTTGGTGACGTTAGTCCCTCTGAGTCCCGATCGGTGATCCAATAAAGAATCTCTTCCTTCCTGAAGAAACCTGTGTCCATCTCTCTGTGCTTCGCTTCCGTCAGTTTCTCCGGTATCATTTGGTGCATTGGCCGGGAAGCTCATCGTTCAACGGTAGCTGAGAGGCAGAGGCGTGAGACGGTCTATCTTTGCCCACGTTCTCTACGGCTGCACCCCTGAACTTCTGCGTGGACCTCCCTTCGTCTCGGCGCCACTGGTCTGTTGTCCAGGAGATCATCGGCCTCTACGTGAGAAGTGCTGGGGTGTCCCCGTCGATGAGTGTGAACTCAGGTTCAGGAACGAGGAGGTAAGACAACTGCTGTTTTAGACGGCAGGACCCACTAGGGGTATACCGATTGTGCGGTAGGCCCAAAGGGGTTTGAATCTGTGTATCTGCCCCCTCTGTCGGAGGGAAGGAGCGAAGGCGCACCGCTCGATCGAACGCTCTTTAGTCAGACCGTTTGATTTTGTTAGTCAGGCGGGGTCCTGGTGTAAATAGCCCTAGCCGGACACCGGTTTCTTGTCTAGACTAGCGTTCTAGGGTGTATATTACGTTCGCTAGGTCGGAGGGACCGGGAGACTAAGTGGCGCCTGTGTAAATTCGGTTCGCTAGCTCTCAACCTATCTGGGCTAAGTGGGAAGGCGTGTAAATTTGGAACCCACTAGACTTTTGATAGTGCGACTGTGTAAATTCGGTTCTCTAGCTCGCTATATGTGGTGATTGGGCAGTGTGGCTAACCAAAACGGGTGTATATAGTTTTAGGTAGTCCATTCAAGGTACTGGCCAATAGTTTAGTTGGGAATTGTAAATGTGTTAAAGATTGTTTAGTAAAGTGTATATCTTGTTAGATAGCGCGAGCTCAGCCGTCTAGCGACAGTGTTAATAGTGTGTTGCTGTATCATAGTGCACGGTACCATAACCCTGTATATTTACTGACACTGTATATAAGTACTAATCATTGTCGTCCATTGCATGTTTAACACCATAACCACTAATAATTGTATTGTGACCTTAACTTGTGCTTTGACCTATGCTAACCGTACTGTAACCGCTATTTGTAAAAGACGATGTTACTGGGGTGTGTTATAGACGGGTAATTCATATATAGAGAATTATAGCGTGGGTGACTGTATAGTTTCGCCAAAGGGCATAATATTGATTATCTAGTGACTGGTGTAACAGCTGTGTGTGTACGGGAATTCCCTGAGTGTTTATTGTGTTATTGTATACGTTTCACTTGGTAACCGTACCACGTGGTGCTGTTGCCAGAGGAAACGGGTGTGACTGTTGAAAAAGTACGCGTGTATAGTATTCGTTGTCGACGACGTTCCATTGTTAAGTATGGGTGCGTCGCAGTCAACGATCCCGGATCCCTTAGGTTGTATGGTGAAGAATTTTAAACAGGTATTCAAAACTTGTGATTTTGGGGTTAAAATGTCTCCTGTACGTTTGGTCACTTTGTGTACTAGGGAGTGGCCTACTTTGGTTGCGGCATGGCCGCCACGTGGCAGTTTGGATCCAACTCTGGTACAGCGCTTACACGTGGCTGTATCAGGTAGGCCTGAACTTTACGGCCAGTTTCCTTATATTGATTGTTGGAGACAGGCCGTAAATGACTCGCCAAAATGGCTCCAGACATGCCACGAGGAGCAGTGTCGCCTCATGGTAGCTAGGACTTGTTCGTCCACTAGGACTGGTGTTAGGCCCATTTTGGACACGCCCCCTGAGTCCGAGATCCCTTTGCCGCCCCCTTACTTTCCGTTAAGAGGAAGTGACGCAAATGCAGGAAGTCCTGCAGCCCTCCCCTCATTACCCCCATCCACTTCCGCTTCCTCCTCCAGTACAGGATCCACCCCCCCTCGTACTAAATCTCCCCTTCCGGAATCAGAACCAACCCCCATTAAAAACGAATATCCTGATTTGGCGCCACTTCAGACTTCCGGTCAAGCTTCATCTAGCTCGGCTCGAAGTGTTTTATTTACAACCTTTTCCCAAAACCAAGCTCCCACATCCCCATACCCTATTTCTCCCCGACTGGAACCTATGACTGACGCCCCTCCACGTAGCCCCATACAGACCCGACAGTTGACCGGTGCCCAACAATTAAAACACTATCAGATGCCTCTTCGTCTGAATCCTGGGTCAGCCTATATCGATGCCGCAGGCCAAATGGCACATGCTGACCCAGTCTTTGTATATGTCCCATTCACGACAACCGATCTCTTAAATTGGAAGACCCACAATTCCTCGTATACTGAGAAACCACAAGCTATGACTGATCTGTTCACCTCAATAGTACAGACACATAACCCGACATGGGCTGATTGCCAGCAGTTATTAATGACTTTATTCAACAATGAGGAAAGGACAAGAATTAATCAAGCGGCCATTAAAGCACTAGAGGATAAAGCCCGTACTTTAAACCAAGCCAATCCATCAGCATGGGCCGCAACACACTATCCTAACACCGATCCCGATTGGAATGTGAATGGTGCTGATATGGTTCAACTCAGAGCCTATAGAGACGCTATAATTGCTGGCATGAAAGCCGGAGGAAAGAAAGCTATTAACATGTCGAAGACAGTTGAGGTGATTCAGAAAAGCGATGAAGCGCCCAGTGTCTTTTATGACCGATTATTGGAGGCATACCGCTTGTATACCCCCTTTAATCCGGAAGACGCAGACAATTCCCGAATGGTGAACTCCGCCTTTGTCAGCCAAGCTTACGGAGATATTAAGCGCAAGCTACAAAAGTTAGAAGGGTTTGCAGGTATGTCCATCACCCAACTAATGGAGGTAGCGAATAAGGTTTATATGAATAGGGAAACAGAAAGTAAGAAAGAGGAAGAGCGCAAGATGCGTAAAAAGGCTGATATGCTAGCGGTAGCGATCGCAGGCGTAGATAGACGGGGCCCAGATAGAGGCGATAGTAGATGGAATAGGGAGCCTTTGAGTAGGAATCAATGCGCGTATTGCAAGGAAGAAGGGCATTGGAGAAACGAATGTCCACAAAGAGAGCAGTACGAGAGAGACCAACCCAGGGCAGGTTATGGAAACTTTAGAGGCAGAGCGAGAGGTAGAGGAGGCCCCGGAGGGAGTAATGGTAATAGAGGGAGTAATGGGAACAGAGGAAGTGTTAGGGAAGACAGGTATATTCCAGCAGCGCAAAGGTCCCGCGATAGAGAAGGTAGGGACTTTGTAGGATTGGCTGACACGGTCATGGAGGACTATTGATACCGACCGGGCTCCATCCCCCTTGGTCGAGCGGAGCCTATTGTCGATGTATCAATAGGGGGAAAAAGGAGTGCGTTCATGATCGACACTGGTGCTGAACATTCAGTGGTGACTAATCTAGTTGCTCCTCCATCTGGAAGGACTATTACTGTGATAGGAGCAACTGGAAGAAGTGCTGAAAAACCGGTTCTTAAAAGTCGACTCTGTACATTGGGAGGCCACGTAGTAAAACATCAATTCCTTTATATGCCTGAATGTCCAGTCCAATTGCTGGGACGTGATATGCTATCAAAATTACAAGCGCAGATTACGTTCCTACCAAATGGAACAACATCCTTAAAGTTTAATGGACCTTCAGGTATCATGACATTATCCGTACCAAAGGAAGAAGAGTGGCGACTTTATACAGTGTTGACTAGCCAAAACCCTAGGAGTGATGAGACATTATTTAACATACCAGGAGTTTGGGCAGAGAACAACCCACCAGGACTGGCCCGCAATATTCCACCTATAAAAATTGAACTAAAACTTGGGGTTTATCCAGTGAGCCTAAGACAATACCACATCCCGCAGAAGGCTAAGAAGAACATCCAATCCTATCTGGATAAGTTCATACGGTATGGTATCCTAAAATTCTGTACTTCCCCCTGGAACACCCCATTGCTGCCTGTTCAAAAGCCCGGTACAGATGAGTATCGACCTGTGCAGGACTTGAGAGCAGTCAATGATGCGGTTGTTAGTATACATCCAGTTGTGCCCAATCCATATAACCTGCTTGCTTTAATTCCGGGCGGGGCTACCTACTTTACAGTCTTAGACCTCAAAGATGCCTTCTTTTGCCTCCGAATTGCCGCAGAAAGTCAATGTATTTTCGCTTTCCAATGGGAGAACGCTTGTAACGGGCTCAAAACGCCAAATGACTTGGACAAGACTGCCCCAAGGGTTTAAAAATTCACCTACCCTATTTGGTTCAGCCCTAAGTCAAGATCTACTGGATTTCGAGTCCATCCCAGGAGAGTGTGTATTGTTACAATATGTAGATGACTTGTTGATAGCAGCAGTTACAAAAGAGATCTGTCAGCAAGCAACGCACGATCTACTACACATTCTATGGAAGGCAGGATACAAGGTGTCTAGAAAGAAGGCTCAGTTGTGTTTGCCAACTGTCAAATATCTGGGATTCCATATCTCTGAAGGTCAAAGAATTATGGGGCCAGAGAGAAAAGAAGCTGTCTGCCAAATACCAATACCCAAGAATAGAAGACAAGTGCGAGAATTCTTGGGGGCAGCAGGCTTCTGTAGGATATGGATTCCCAGCTATGCGATACTGGCAAAACCTCTGTATGCAGCTATCAAAGGTACAGAGCACGACCCCTTCTTATGGACCCAAGAACAACAAGCGGCATTTGAAGATGTGAAGAAGGCTTTGATGAGTGCCCCAGCATTAGGTCTACCTGATCACACACGACCATTCTACTTATATGTACACGAGCAAAGAAGAATGGCTGTGGGAGTATTGACACAGTACTTGGGATCATGGCAAAGACCTGTTGCCTACATGTCTAAGCAATTGGATGCAGTGGCCAGCGGACTTCCACCTTGTCTAAGAGCCGTAGCTGCAGCCGCCCTGCTAGTAGCTGAAGCCGACAAACTCACTCTGGGTCAAGAACTTTATGTACGAGTCCCACATGCAGTACAGACGTTGTTGGATTACAAAGGAAATCATTGGTTTAGTAACAGCCGTATGACCAAGTATCAAGCAATGTTGTGTGAAAACCCCAGAGTGCATTTAGAGACTGTAAACACCTTAAATCCAGCTACCCTTTTGCCACAACCTACTGAAAGTCAACATGATTGTTTGGAAGTAATGGATGAAGTATTCTCAAGTAGACCAGATCTTCGTGATTTTCCCATCCAGAACCCCGATGTTCAATATTATACCGACGGCAGTAGTTATGTGAAAGAAGGGATTCGCTATGCAGGATATGCAGTAACAACAATAGACAAGGTGATAGAAGCTCGGCCACTGGCGAAAGGAACATCAGCACAAAAGGCAGAATTGATAGCACTGACACGAGCGTTACAATTGGCTGAAGGTTTAAGAGTGAACATCTACACGGACTCCAAATATGCGTTTTTAACCACTCATGCCCACGGAGCTTTGTATAAAGAAAGAGGACTACTGAATTCAGAAGGCAAAGAAATCAAATACGCAGCTGAAATCCTACAACTATTGGAAGCAGTGTGGGAACCGAAAGAAGTCGGTATCATACATTGTCGAGCGCATCTGAGAGGAGATGGTGATGTAACCAAGGGAAATCGGATGGCAGATAGTGCAGCTAAGCGTGCTGCTGAATCAGGAAGACAGGAGTATGTGGGGCATATAGCTGCTCTTATACCAACTCCACTGTCCCAATGGACTCCAGTTTATACAGCTCAAGAAGAAGAGTGGTTAAAGACTGAACCAGGAAAGTATTTGGAGAACAAGTGGTATCAGCTAGAAGATGGAAGAATAGTCATACCAGCATCACTAGCGGTAGAAATTGTCCAAAATTATCATAACGGGACACATTCTGGGAGAGACAGTACTGAAGAATCTCTCAGAAAACATTTCTACATACCAAGATTGTCCAACTTGACTCAGGCCATTGTACGAAGATGTGTAACGTGTGCTAAAAATAATGCAAGACAAGGACCAGTAAAGCCACCAGGAGTCCAGTTTATGGGGGGACTCCCCATGTCCGATTTACAAATTGACTTTACAGTGATGCCTAAATCGGGTGGACATCGTTACCTGCTGGTAATTGTGTGCACCTATTCAGGCTGGGTAGAAGCATGTCCTACTCGTACAGAGAAAGCAGGAGAAGTTGTGAGATTCCTGCTACGAGAAATAATACCCCGATATGGACTACCCTGTTCTATAGGATCGGACAATGGTCCAGCTTTTGTTCATCAGTGCCTACAACAACTGACTCATATGCTTGGTATAAAGTGGAGGCTTCATACTGCATATAGACCCCAGAGCTCTGGCAAGGTAGAGAGAATGAATAGAACTATTAAGAACCAGTTGGCTAAAATGTGTCAGGAAACCCAACTTAAGTGGAACGTTCTCTTACCCATAGCTCTATTGCGAATCCGCAGTACCCCTACCAGAAGGATGGGCCTCTCTCCTTTTGAAATCATGTATGGGCGACCACCTCCCGTACTTGGTAACTTAAGGGGGGATTTGAGTCAGTTGGGAGAAGGAATTACCCGGCAGCAGGTTGTAGAGTTGGGTAAGACTATGGAGGAGGTACAGAAATGGGTACAAGATAGATTACCTGTGAATATTTATTCCCCAGTTCATAGTTACCACCCAGGAGACCAAGTGTGGATAAAAGAGTGGAATAATGTACCGTTAGGGCCCAAGTGGAGAGGTCCTTATGTTGTTCTTTTGTCTACCCCTACAGCGATAAAAGTAGCCGAAGTGACTCCGTGGATACATCACTCCAGGGTTAAACCAGCAGCAGTCGATTCTTGGCAAGTTACAGCAGATCCAGAGAATCCCTGCAAGATCCGGTTAAAACGCACTACTCAGTCGGAGTAACGAGGACCTATTGTGGATTACAAATTTTATTATTTTTGGGATTTGGTGCGTGAGTGAGAAGGCCATAATAAAGCCTGTCCGCCCACCGACGTATAGTTTATAAGCCAGGGAAAGTCTCGAAGGGACTCCTGTGAAGACGAGCAGAACTCCATTCCCTGCAGGCCTTACATCCTGGAAGCTGAGGTGCCTTCGCACGGACGAAGACTGAGGATGACGGCGAAAGATGTGTTTTTGATAGTGTTTATTTATGTGTGTTTTTATATTCAGGAAGGTAGAGGTACCAACACTCCTAGCTGTGAGGTATGCATTAAGACTACGAGAACAGGTAACCATATTTCCCAAACCCTAATTTGGCATTCACAATACGAGTGTAAAGGAGATGTATCGAGATGTAGATACTTAAATATAGATTATAGTGTATGCCATTTAGGAGTAGGAGAACCTAAGTGCTTCAGTCCGGAGTATCAACCTCGTACAATTTGGTTGACTCTCAGGAATGGAGATCCTCAGGGGACCCTAATTAATAAGACGGTGTTAGAATCCGTACATTCTTCGGGTGTTCTGCTATTTGATGCGTGTAAAGCGATATCGAGTGGTAGAAAGCCGTGGAATGTATGTGGGGATCTTAGATGGGAGAGGACGTATGGGTCTAATGATAAATATATTTGTCCCAGTAGTAAAAATAAATATGTGAGTCCTAGATGCCCAAATAAAGACTATAACTTTTGCCCATATTGGTCTTGTGTGGGGTGGGCAACTTGGGGACAGACAGTAGACAAAGACATGATAGTGACTAAGTTGCCGACTAGCCCATATTGTAAGTCTATGGAATGTAATCCCATCCATATACTTATAAATAACCCCGATAAGTTCTTAGATAAATATGGCAATTTATTTGGGTTTCAAATATACGGGACGGGTTTAGATCCTGGGACAGTATTATTTATAGGGATAGAGACTGATACGGTATCCTCCCAAACTCATCAAGTATACCATTCCTTTTATGAAGAGATGAGTATAGATAATAAAATCCCCCATAATGCTAAAAACCTGTTTATTGATTTAGCTGAAAGTATTGCCGGTAGTCTTAATGTTACCAACTGCTATGTGTGTGGAGGTACTAACATGGGAGACCAATGGCCTTGGGAAGCAAAGGAGGTAATGTCCGGTTCTGAGGCAGTTGACCAACTAATATCTACACAAGCCGATTATCATATGAGTGTTAGAGGTAAATCTGAGTGGAGATTAAAGACCTCCATCATAGGTTATGTTTGCATAGCAAGGAAAGGAATAATGTATAACACTTCTGTAGGAGAATTAACTTGTCTAGGGCAAAAAGCTTATGATGATGATACAAAGAATACAACTTGGTGGTCGGCTTCAAATGTCTCAGAACCATCTAACCCGTTTGCTAGATACGCCAATTTAAAGGATGTGTGGTTTGATTTATCCATCACATCTACCTGGAGAGCCCCAGCAAATTTGTACTGGATCTGTGGTAAGAAAGCCTATTCGGAGTTGCCACAGGACTGGGAAGGGGCATGTGTGTTGGGTATGCTCAAACCATCCTTCTTCTTGTTACCGATTGAAACAGGTGAGACTTTAGGTGTTAAAGTGTATGATGTGAATCATAGGAAGAAAAGGGGGCCCATAGAGATAGGCGCCTGGGAAGATAATGAATGGCCTCCCCAGCGTATCATAGATTATTATGGGCCAGCCACGTGGGCAGAAGATGGTACCTTTGGTTATAGAACCCCTATTTATATGCTCAACTGTATTATAAGATTACAGGCGGTGGTTGAGATTATCACCAACGAAACATCACAAGCGCTCAATCTTCTAGCGAAGCATAACACCAGGATGAGGACAGCAGTCTACCAAATAGATTAGCCTTGGATTACCTTTTGGCAGTAGAGGGAGGTGTATGTGGGAAGTTTAACCTGAGCAATTGCTGTCTTCAAATAGATGACGAAGGGCAAGCAATAGCTGAGCTTACTAGCCATATGGTTAAACTAGCGCATGTGCCTACTCAGGTATGGAAAGGGTATAATCCAAGTAGTTGGTTTGGTAGCTGGTATGAGTGGTTTGGAGGGCTTAAGGCAGTGGTAGGTGGAGTCCTACTGATTTTAATGTTGTGTCTACTCCTGCCGTGTCTTATACCCTTAGTAGTTAGGTCTGTGCAGAGCCTGATAGAAAATATAGCAGAGAGGAAGGCTGCTGCACAGATAATGGCGATTTATAAGTATAAGGCTCTAGATCAGGGAGAACCAATGCAGGAAGATGAGTGTTGAAGATTCACATCATAAGATAAGTCTGGTCTGGTTCATGGTAACTTGCGGTGTATGCAAACCAAGGTTAAGTGATGCCTCAAGTAATTGTGAAATATCAAGAGGCATCAAAGGGGGGAATGTGGTGGAATCTCGGTAAAAATAAATTTAGTAGGCCGAGATTACCACGTGGCATGTGTACGTGCATATGCTGACGTATCGATCAGTTGGTTGCACGAGGCAAGATACGATCAGTAGTGTACGGAGCATGTGCAAGAATACAGGATGTAGTATTCCCCCTCCTCCATTGTGCTGGACAAGCCATGCGGTCAAACAGGAAGTTAATTCTTATTTGTGTTGATTGGTCAAGAGAATGTGCGGGTGGAGCTTAATATGGGAGGAGTTATGTGCCTATATAAGGAGCCTGCACTATTGTCCGGGGCTCAGAACTTGTGGTATTTTGGTGACGTTAGTCCCTCTGAGTCCCGATCGGTGATCCAATAAAGAATCTCTTCCTTCCTGAAGAAACCTGTGTCCATCTCTCTGTGCTTCGCTTCCGTCAGTTTCTCCGGTATCAGTAGTGATGGAATAGGGGCTGCAGCGGGAGAGGATAGGAGTTGTAGTGATGGAATAGGGGCTGTAGTGGGAGAGGATAGGAGTTGTAGTGATGGAATAGGGGCTGTAGCGGGAGAGGATAGGAGTTGTAGTGATGGAATAGGGGCTGTAGTGGGAGAGGATACGAGTTGTAGTGATGGAATAGGGGCTGTAGTGGGGGGATAGAATAGGATTTATGCAGTGGAGAATAGCTTATTTAGAGCTATCATGTTGGACCCGAAAAATTTAAATTTCCAAGTATCAAACCAAAAATTGGCAGGTCCCTAAGGTTTGTTTAAACTTTATGTGCAAAGTAGGGGAAAAATGCAGAATAATCACTGTCACTAATTTTAAAACAATGGTTATAAAATGGCATCATGAAAAGCTTCAAAATCCATTGAATTAAATAACTTTGGGTAGTGGATTTTACAAATGGTGTAATATTATGAGGTAATTTTTAATGACGTACTTGTCATGTCCAAATGTGACAAGTGGTGTATTCTGGTTTTGTGCTGCCCTAGGCATGACAAAACTCAGGCACCCACCGCCCCTTCCAAATTTCTCTTCCTGACAGACACACGCCCTCACTGATACATGCACTGACATACACTCACAGATACATAGGCATTGTCACACACATTGTTTAACCAACACACACTTTCACTGAAACAATCATTCACAGACATACACACTCGCTCATTCACAGTTACACACATACTCACATTCACCGACAGACACACATATACACTAACTGACAGATACGCAGTGGTGTATTTAGGATTTGTGCTGGCCTAGGCAGGACGGTGCTCGGGCAACCCTTCCCTCCCCCCCATTTAAATTTTCCCCACCCTTTCCTGTCAAATTTTAAAGTTTACCTTAAAGTTTAACCCCTTAAGGATAAATGACATGTGTGGCATGTCATGATTCCCTTTTATTCCAGAAGTTTGGTCCTTAACCCCAAACTTCTGTAATAAAAGGGAATCATGACATGTCACACATGTCATGTGTCCTTAAGGGGTTAAAATCGCTTTGAATTCTCGTTCTAGTGAGAATACAGACTGGCCGTTTCATGTGCCAGAGCTCAGAGAGGTTGCTTAGTGATGCCTCTATATACAACACAAGAATGACATACAGCCTTGGTTATTTATAGACCATAGTACCTTTCAGTCATTTTTGACAATAATGTTGCTTGGTTTGTGACAAACGGGTATAACAAGCTAAAGCATGCAGCAAAGTAGTTGCAATAAGTTGTGGACAAATTTACATTTATGCAATGCAGATTTATCAAAGAGAAGTAATTACAGTCAATCATTGGAATGCTCTCCATCAGGACCGGACTGGGGAAAAAATTCAGCCCGGGCATTTCTCAATCACAGCGGCCCCCTAAGAAGGTGGCAGTGCCAGAGAGGGTGTGTTTTGTCATCACTAATGACTAAGTAAGCACGTTGGTTCAATGCGCAGAGCCCTGCTGAAGAGCTCTAGCATGAGAAAAAAGCCCTGTATTTGTTCTGCGAAGCACAAGGAAATTTAATAACATGCTTGCGCTGTGTTTGCTTTTAACTCGTCTCTGGTGTCTCCATAAGTGGGATTCCAGAGGACAAAAGGGCCAGATAAGCGTATTTTGCATGTGTATGGAGCCTGCTTGTAGGATTGCGTGTGTGTAGAGTGAGCTGATTGTGGTGTGGTATTGTGTAAATAGGTTGATTTCATTTGTGTTTGTGGTGTAATATGTGTGGCTAGGAACTGTAGAGAGTGTGTGTATAGGGGGCATAGTGTGCATAGGGGATGTAGCAAGTGTGTGCATGTAGGCTGTAGTGTGTGTATGTGAATAAGTGATGTAGTGTGTGCAGGGGTTGTAGAGAGTGTATTTGTGTTTGCTTATAAGGAATGTAGTGTGTGCATAAGGGATCCAGAGTTTGTATGTCAGGAATGTAGTGTGTGTAGTTTGTGCAGTGTGTGTGTGAAGGACCCAGAGTGTGTATAGGAGCTCTAGTGTGTGTGTGTGTGTGTGTAGAGGATTCAGAATGTATATAGGGATCTAGTGTGTGTATGTGTGTGTGTGTAGATTAGATGATCCAGAGTTGGGTAAGGGATCTAACATATATCTGAAATGTAATGTGTGTAGGGGCGCAGTGTGTGTTTGTGAGGGGTTCTGTAGTAGATATATATATGTTTGGAAGTATTGTATGTGTGAGGGGCGCAGTGTGTTGGGAGTACTGTGTGTATATGTGAATGGTGCAGCATGTGTGTGTGTGAGGGGTGCCGTGTGTGTGTGAGGGTGTTGTGTGTGAGAGTGCTATGAGTGTAAAGGGGCTATGTGTTTGAGGGTACTGTGTGTGTGGGTTCTGTGTGTGTGAATATGTTTAGAGTGATTATGTGTGTGGGGGAGGGAGACAGATTAATTTGAATATATATAAAATATGTATTTATTTTTGTATTTATAAAAAAAAACTTTATATCCTCCCCCCCCCCCCCCCTCCCTTCTTACCTTTTGACTGGGAGGGGTGCCGTGCTGCCATCCCTGGTGGTCTTAGCGGTGAGTGAACTCTCGCAAGATCTGATAACCACTCTCGCGAGAGGAACCTGGCTGAGCTGCTGGCTAGATCTCCCCGGGTCCTCCTCTCCTCTCCTTCCCCAGCTGGCGGCCGCATGTAACTGCCTGAGAGCCAATGAGGGAGATCTTTGATCTCCCCACCAGCCCATGAAGGCACACAGCAGGGCCGCACTCGGAGAGCACCAGCTTTGCATGGGCTGACAGGGGAGATCCTGTGATCTCCCCTGCCGGCCGCAGCCCATGGCTATCGCAGCCAACCAATGGCCAGTCCGGACCTGCTCTCCATGCTACATTCAGAACATTGCTCCAGAATCGCACTTCTCTGGAAATTACACCATTCAATCATTGAAAATCACTTGTAATTTTTTTTTTCATGTGATGCTATAGTTTTATATATGTATATTATAGATTTAGCAAATTACGGTAAATCTCAACCCACTTCAATCCATGCAGGGCCAAGGCACAGATTGCAAATAAGGAGAAGAAATACGAACATTGTTTCATTTCTCCTCTTCTCTGCATGCTTTCTCAAAGGGTACCTGAATGATACACAGGGAGCTAAGATGGGGGCACTCAGTTGCAAGGTAAAAAAGGTGTAAAAAAGGTGTGGAATTCTAGTTAATGCTATTTTTTTCGCAATCTCACAAATACATTTTTGTTTCTTAAGTAAACATACTATTAAAAATCATGCGAAGTGAGAGTTCCCCTTTAAATACTCAAAATATACTGGAAATAAAGAGACATAATTGTTCAGACCAACATTATGTAGCACATGTCCTTTCTTGCACTTATGAGAGAAATAGAGAAGTGATACAAAACTATATTTAACCTTCATATCTCTGGTCAATAGCAAGCAACTAGTTTATAATGCACATTTTGTAGATAAATTAGCTTATCTGAAAATAATCTAGTGTTTAGTAATAGAGGGCTTTTCATTTATTTTATTTTTTTAGTCTATGAAGAATGAATAATTCAGGGCGTTTACACTGGCCTCCCACAGAGTTAAAAGCATTTTTGAAAGCGGGACTTTTCTGTAGAATGAGAGCGTCTCGTTTTTGTAAAAAAAAAATTCTCAGTTTTTAGTGGTTTCCTGTCCTCTCACTGTCAGTGTAAACGTATACCGCTTTATCACAGCAGTTAGCAAAAAATGAATCAAACAAACTTCTGAAACATAGCCAAGATTAAAAATTTTTTACATTTTGACATGAGTTAAACTAGTTACTAGGGTTATATTAGCCCTCTGCATGCTGAAGATGTGCAAGCCAATTGGCACACCGAGATTAAAAACTGAACTTCGGTTTTAACATTTGGAGTGTTCCTTTAACCCTATCTATCCTGGCACCACCCAATACAATAGACTCAGATCACCCAAAGTAATGTTTCTTACAGTAAAACATTCTACTAATTCTTCCCTATTGAAGCCTTTACTTTAGCTTGAATGATCACTAAAGTAGAGCGAATCATTAAGCCCTCTTGGCTGTCAACTTGACTGCTAGGGAGATTTTCCTAAATACATTTACAAATATGTCACTATCTCTTGATACTTTTATTAAATAGGTTGGGGGGCTTGCAGTTTGCAGTTGACCCCTAAAGCATTTCCGCCCGTGGAGTATTGCTTTATATTAAATAAACTACATTTTTAATTTTACATAATTTTTGTGTTATGAAAGTCATTTTGTTTTTAAAAAATAAAAGTTTTATTGACATCAATGTGTTTTTTTATATCACTATTATTTCAGATATATTAATGGATGTGCAACAATACACACAGAGGACATTTAATCTATTCAATAACTGCTTATTCAGCTGTCCAAGTTTATTTGAATAGACAAGCTTTACATGGGGGAAAATATTGATTTTATTATAATAAACACTCAGGGAATTATTCCATTTGAAAATGTTGAGTCTAAAAAGAACAAAGTTATGGTGACTTGACTTGCAAAATGTGTTTTATGTGCTTTGCGGTTTTTGGCCTAGATCTTGCAAGTCAAGTCACCACAACCATACCCATTGTATGTAGGTTTTATGCTCAAATATTCATTTTGCATTCTGTTTACATTACCGTTGTTTTTTGTTTACTAATAAGCAGTTTGTTTGATCGAAGTCCCTCCATAATTCTATAAAGGTTGGAAGAATAAATAAAAAGTTACATAATTTGTAAATAAATAAATATATAAATAATATAAATAAATATCCATGAACAGCAATCTGTACTCAAAACAGCCTTTTTGTTGTATACACAATGCAAGTTATGCATTCATGTCTTAAATAAATGTTCCGGTAAAAAATAAAAAATTATTTAAGCTGTTAATAACTTCTAAACTATTTGAAGAGTATAGTATGCTCTACTGATTAGTATACTTTTTTTAAAAATATATATATTTTAAGATGATAGGAGCACGGAAGCATATAGTAATGGGGGGAAAAGCAGAAGCAGTGAAAGCAGATCCGTTACAAACAGACGCTACTTTCAATAATATATATTAATAGAATCACCCATTGTAGCAGTCCATCAGTCTTTGAGTTTTCATGCACATTGAATGCAGTGAAATTCAGTAGGTTTAGCTAACAGTAAAACTTCAAATTGTTAACTATTGTTGAAAAATAATGTAAGAATTAGTAAACCCAGTGAACACAATGGGAATATTCAGTAACAGGATTATTCACCAAAGTCAGAATTCAAAGAGAATTTCACATTTAAGATCAAAATTGCTTTAATTTCAGCTAGTCAGGCCTTACGTAAAGGTTACTCTAACCCTTTTGAGAAGGAGACCTTTACTGTGTAAAATGCCCTATTGAGTACTGTGGAGTAGGTCTCCTCACTCAATTCCTTGTCAAACCTGCCAAAAAAAAAAAGGTTTTACTTGCCTTGAAACTGATGATAATAATGATAGCCAATCATAGCTTGGTGATTTTAGCTTAATGGACAACTATAGGCACCCAGACCACTTCAGCTTAATGAAGTGGTCTGGGTGCCAGGTCCAGCTAGTATTAACCCTTTCTTCTATAAACATAGCAGTTTCAAAGAAACTGCTATGTTTATAATAGGGTTAATCCAGCCTCTAGTGGCTGTCTCATTGACAGCCGCTAGAGGCGCTTCCGCACTTCTCATTGTGATTTTCACAGTGAGAAGACGCCAGCATCCATAGGAAAGCATTGAGAATGCTTTCCTATGGACTGGCTGAATGCGCGCACGGCTCATGCCAAGCATGCACATTCAGCCGATGAAGAGAAGGAGGAGAGTTCTCCGCCCGGCGCTGGAAAAATAAGTAAATTTAACCCCTTCCTCCCCCTAGAGCCCTGC
Organism: Pelobates fuscus; assembly: GCF_036172605.1. Lineage (NCBI taxonomy): Eukaryota > Metazoa > Chordata > Amphibia > Anura > Pelobatidae > Pelobates > Pelobates fuscus. The sequence goes on along the minus strand of NC_086317.1, from coordinate 94,008,546 downwards.
GGGAGAGGGGCCCTGAGGGTGGGGGCACCCTCAGGGCACTATAGTGCCAGGAAAACTAGTATGTTTTCCTGGCACTATAGTGGTCCTTTAAAGGTAGCTTTTTGGATTTCATTATGCTACACTTAGGAGTTTAATTAATAAGGTCAGCTAAAGCAAAGTATGGTTATTTAGTGATGCCAAGCATGAAGTGGTATCTCTTTAAGGAATATGACATCTCAACATACAAAGCAATTGTATGCATATTAAATACTGACTAAACAATACATTATAATAAAGTAGTTACATAGACTGAAAAGAGACATGCGTCCATCAAGTTCAGCCTTTCTCAGGTCTGTTTTTTGCTGTTGATCCAAAATAAAGCAAAAAACCCCAGTTTTAAGCACTTTCCATGATGGATTTTTTTTACCTAGTTTACTGCAAGTAAACTAGGTAAAAAATCCATCTTCACCCCAGAATGGCAGTCAGATCTCTCCTTGGATCGAGACACTTTATATTATGTCCCAGAATATATATTTTTTTGCAAGTATTCTTCTAGTTGCTGTTCAAATATCTGTACAGACTCTGATACAACCAACTCTTAATGCAGAGAATTCCAAATCCTTATTGTTCTTACTGTAAAAAAAACTTTCCTTTGCCTTAGGCTAAATCTCCTTTGTTCAAGTCTAAATGCATGACCGCATGTCCTGTGTATAGTCCTGTTTATGAATAGATATCCAGACAATGGCTTGTATTGGCCCGAATATATCTAAATAATTCAATCCATATTGTAAAATTAAAGCTAAAATAGTTAAATTGTAACAAGTACTGATTTTCCCAAATCAGCTAATTTAACGTCAGTATTAAAATTCGCATTTGATTCTTTAAAATTCTAAGTTTAGTGAAAAACCTAGTGATTTTTTTTTTTGCCTTTTTGATCTTAAAGGGACACTATAGTCACCAGAACAATTACAGCTTATTGAATTTGTTCTGGTGAGTAGAATCATTACCTTCAGGCTTTTTGCTGTAATCACTGTCTTTTCAGAGAAAATGCAGTGTTTCATTACAGCCTAGTGATAACTTCACTGGCCACTCCTCAGATGGCTGTTAGAGATCCTTCCTGGGTCATGGTTGCCTAAAATGCATCCAAACATTCAGTATCTCCTCCCTCTGCATTTACACTGAACTTTCCTCATAGAGATTCATTGATTCAATTCATCTCTATGAGGAGATGCTGATTGGCCAGGGCTGTGTTTGAATCATGCTGGCTCTGCCCCTGATCTGCCTCCTTGTCAGTCTCAGCCAATCCTATGGGGAAGCATTGTGATTGGATCAGGCCACCACTTCTGATGATGTCAGCAGACAGCTTGTTTTTCTGAGGCAAACAATCTACATCTTCAGGCTTGAATACAGTAAGATTTTGATATATTTATGGAGGCATGAGGGGCCCAGGCTAGATGGTTTTAACACTATAGGGTCATTTAAAGTTAGGTGCTACACATATAGCAATTCTGTCCATTTCAAGAGTCCTTGTTAAAGGAGCAGGAAGTGATATTATGCTAAATACTGTATATCTTTCAATCTAAATATTTAATGATAATTTTGTCAGCGTGAGGTATATATATTTACCAACCTGAAGGTAAAATTCTCATACACATGATTGGTGGATGACAGATTCACTTTAAAGAAATCTGTATGACATTTCTACAAACTTGTACTCATGATTGTACATCACATGTACACTTTGCAGTGTTAATAAAGAGAAAACTAACTTCAAAGTGAACCTGTTGGGGGGGGAAAAAACAGCTTACCTGAAATCGCTCCAATATACATTGATTACACCATATATCATAAAGACACGTGGTATATTCAATGTAAAATATAAAGATTTACTCACTTTTCCTCAATTTTAGCGCTGTTTCATAGTTCTTAGTCTTCATGCAACACTCACCTCCAGGCTGTCCTTGTCTCTGCCTGCGCTCCTCCCAAAGTCTTTTTTGATTTGCCATGCTTGGGACGCATTGCCAGCATCAGAACAGAGTGATGTCATGTCACTCAATTTCTATACGCTCTAGCCAGCGCTAGAAGCACCGGCTAGGGAGTTTCCATAGCAACCACATCGCAATGGCAGAAAACCTGTGATTTGACGAAACATTGCCCGGTTTCTAGCAATCCAGGAAACGGCTTACAAATTTCTAGCATATTGGCATGCTAACTTTTTACACGCTATCAAATCAGCCCTGAAGAACAGATGCTCGAGGTGCAAATGGGTAGCGGGATATCTCCTTTTAGTAGATAGCTCCCTAATACCGTGGGAATTAGGGAGTTATCTAATTATTCATTCCTGTCATTCCATTGACAGGCTAAGTAACTTACATTTTAAATGAATGTGTTACTTGATTGTTGTAAGTGTTGCAAATGCTTACAGCTGAATCCTGGCTATGTTTGTATACTTTTTATTTAAACTTGTATACAGTGTAACATTCTTCATTCTTCCACTGGGTAAGTATATTAGTACTTTGACACTTCGGAACTTCTGCAACTTCGGCCCTTCGGAACTTCGACACTTTGGAAATTCGGCAATTTCAGAACCTCTGCAATTTAGCTATTCGGACATTCGGAAGTACCCGAATGCCCAAATTGCCCGAAATTCGTCCGAATTTGCATTCGGACCAAAACTAATTGCACATGGCTATTACTTATGGTAAATTCCGAAAGATGGATACCTGCGCGTCTTACATGGTCTCCTCTGAGTGTTTTAAAAACTGAAAAATCTCTTTAATAAAAAGACGTATTTTTTTAAATGTTTTAAAAAAAATTTACAAAAAAATGTTTTTTAAAAAAAGTATATCTCATATGCAATTACCATGTAGCAAAAAAAATAAAAAAGTAAATTGTATCTAAAAAGTCCCTCTAGGCAGCAGGTCTGTGCTGATTGAGACCTACATCCTGGGTTATAACTTTAATGTTTTACCCCTCTGAACACCTGAAATGAATAATGGAATACTCACAAATGATAATACCGTTTTGAACAGCACACTCTGTACACATGTTAAATATATTTAGCAGCATGTTCTGGATGAGAGGAATACCTATCTCAGTGAACGCATACCACCTATGTCACCATTTCAAATGTAATTATTCTGCAGTTTATAATAGAGGAGTGTTGCAGAATTAGTATCTTAACTAATTAATCATTCAGAGAAATTCACAGCTGTGGTGAATACCTTGTTGGTGACTAAAAATTTTTGCATAGACCCACGTACAGGTTCTTGTCCAGGCAGGTGTTTAAATCATGCACATATATAAATAAAATAGCTGCTCAAGCTTAGGAAACAAGCCAACTTCTGTTAGCTAAGTCTGTGGTTTTCAACCAGTGTGCTACCTTCAGGGCTACAATAGATTGAATCCAGTACTTACAATTTATATATGTATTTATTCATTCTCTTTCTATTGAGGTTGAAGTAGAAAATATAACACAAATTAATCTACCGTCCATACTCGGAAAATAATATTATGTTAAGACAAGAATGGAATGAATGGGGGGAAAAAATGTTCGAAGCAAATACAATTTAGTAATATGATACCCATTTAACAAAACTATGTAGATATATACTGATATACTGTTAATATTGCAACAACTTTCTGTTATTTTGTAAATAGGGAATAGTAACTAACTAAAAATTACATTTTGACGGATGGTTTTATATGTTATAATATTTTATTGTTTAATTTCTTTCTTTTTATTATTTTCCCCTATTTTTTTAAATGTAATTTAATTTATTTTTATTTTATTTTTTGTTTTTTAAAAAACATTTATTATTATTATTATTATTATTATATTGTTAGTAGCTTTGTAGACTCATTGTTGTTAAAACTCATGTATTATCAATGTGTTGTGTTAATATGTTTATTGTTATTACATTATATGCATATATATTTTTGAAAAACTCAATAAAAATATTTGAAAGAAAATATCACAGTTTCAATTGGAGTACAGTACATAGAATGCTTCTACATTTGTAACACCGTGGTTATATAAATTCTGTATCGTCGAGCATTGTAAACACAAATTTACAGAGAGAGTACCGATATGCCACCTATTTTTGGTCAAACAATGTTATTATGGAAAAGATAAAAAAGGATAAAATACAAAAACAAGGCATCGCACTGTCAGTTACTGTGAAGGGCTGACAACAGTCGAATTCTGTGAAGCGTCTCATACTGAAAGTGCAAGCAGGGATCTAAGTGTGTATGTCAATAAGTTAACGTTTGGGGCTGTCAAATGCATTGTGAGCAGCACAGGTGGTTTGTCTGCACTCCAGTGAATTCAAGAATTTTAACAATTTTTTGTTATAAATTGTTATAAAAAAACATGCCAAAATAGGAACGAAAAATTATGTAAAACATCTCTCCATCTCCCGGCCCACCTTTTACTTGCACCTTGTCTGAACTACTAAAATATGGTAAGATAAAATATCAGTAAAACAAAATTTCTGATCCACAAGATGAGTAATCACACACGGGGGCCGACAGTGGTTAAGCGGGGGACAGGCGACTATACTGACTATAGCTACTTTTAACCAGACAAGATAGCCCAGGCAAGTCTAACCTCACTATTAAACCCATGGAATGGCCGTGACACCATTATTCTGTTATGCCGAAATTATATTTTATTTTTATTATCTCTTGGCTTTTCTTGACCGAAACCCAGGGCATCGAGGACGGTCAGCTATTTTGGACACGAGCGTACTGCCATGATCCTGAGGCCTTGAGGGTGGAGGGAGAAAACATCTACTCCACCTTCGGGCCCAAACGCCTTAAGCGGTACTTTACAGCCAGCCGGCTCGCCTGCTTCCCTTCCCCCTACCGACCCCCTCTCTTATTTTTCTCTCCTTTTTCTCTTTTTTTCTTCTTTCTCCTTGCTTCCCCTTTTTCGTCTGGCGCCTCCCTGCCACTCTCTCCAATCAGTTTCAGTGCCCCTGCCCTCGCTCGTGACCACCCAATGCCGGGGGGGTAGGGATCCTGGGGAGAGGGATGGTGTTCTACACAATCAACACAAGGGGACTTAACTCTCCACAGAAACGAGCACGTGCGCTTTGAGAACTAAGGGCGTTGAAAGTGTCTGTGACAAAATGCCTTTTGTCACTGGGTCTGCATGTGACAAACTGCCCTGCCCCCCTATCTCTTGGAGGAGCCGGATTGCTAGCCTCTTACCCTGGGATGCTGGCCCGTTAAGTCATGGGGTCTTAAGGCACTTGGGACAGAGCCCTCTGTCTCTGGATCACATCATTCGCCTTACTTGCTTGGATTGTACATTTCCCCTGTTACACTCGTATGTGGGTTCGTGCAGTTTAACTTCCATTACAGCTGGTGAACTTAAACTTTACTCGACGTTATTGAGAACTGTGTTCGTGGGATCTGAGCGCTATTCGCCTATAATATGCACTCAGATCCAAGCTATCTGGGGGGGTGTGGAACATGGGGACTTCGTTCAGCGAAACATGAGTTATTGATTTTAATACAGTTTTGTTAAACGGTAAAAAGCACATGTTTCTCTCTGCCCGGAGATAATTAGGTTCTCTGCAACCACTTAAGCTAATTATCTCCAGGATAGAGAGGAGGGGTAAGTTAATTATCTCCAATATACAGAGGAGGGGTTACACTCTTCCTGTGGGTGTGTATAAGAATTGTACTGTATACTGATTGGTTCTGCATATTTTGTTACAGTCTTCCACAAGGTCCCATGTGGGAGTTCCCTTGCTGGGAGACCATCATAAAAGGGCTCCCCTCCTTCTTACTCCCCCCTTCTTCTTACTCCCCCTTCTTCTTACTCCCCCCTCTTCTTACTCCCCCTCTTCTTACTCCCCCTTCTTCTTCTTACCCCCTCTTCTTCTTACTCCCTCCTCTTCTTCTTAGCCCCCCTTCTTCTTCTTATCCCCCTATTTTTCTTATCTCCCCTCCTTCTTACTCCCCTCCCTCCTCTTACTCCTCCCCCTCTTCTTACCCCCCTCCCCCTCTTCTTACTCCCCTCCCCCTCTTCTTACTCCCCCCTCCCCCTCTTCTTACTCCTACCTCCCCCTCTTCTTACTTACAGCTCCCCCCTCCTTCTTCTTACTCCCCCCTCTTCTTACCCCCCCTCCCCTCCTTCTTCTTACCCCTCCTCTCACCTCCCCTTCCCTGTAGCGGAACAGGAGTTTCTGTTTCCTGTACCCGGCCAGACTGACAGGAAGTGCACACTGAGTGTGCACCTTCCTATCACTCCGGCTGGGCACCGCAGACCGGAGAGCAGCTCGGCCATGCTACAGGGGAGGGGAAGGGAGGGGAGGAGAGAAGCAACTGGAGCCGCCTGAGGCTCTTAACAGAGCGCTCAGGCAGCTGCAGCATTTAAAGGGCCGGCCCTTACGATGTATGTTACTGTTAATGTTCATATTGATCTGCACAAATGTTTGTCGGATGTAGTTACAAATACTAGTTGTGCCCTCGCAAAGCCACACTCACCTGAAACTGATGGGTCCGCAGGAATCTTATTGAGACTATTGTTGGAGAGGGCCCCGCTCCAACTTACAATTGCCAAAATCTTTGTAATAACCAATACATGCAATCCACTATAAGATGTATGTTCCGCACAGAAAACCAATGTGTGTAACCATATGTATGTAACAATAAACCGCTTTAATAACTAAATTATAAAATAAACAAAACTTTAAATTAAGGATGTGTAAACATTAGATGACTCCTTACAGGAAGCATTTAGGAAGGGTTGTGTACGTCACATGCAGGGATATGTGACTAGGGCTGCATAAACAAAGTGATTTAACTCCCAATTGGCAGATAATTGAGCAGTGAGACTGCAGGGGCATGATCTATACACCAAACCTGCTTCATTAACCTAACGTTGCTTTGGTGTCTATAGTGTCCCTAGGTATAATATATAGCTGCACAATATGCTTATTTCTACTGTGTTCAGAGTCAAAAGTAACTCACTAAAGGTGTTTGTACATAGAACAGTGATAGATTATTGTATTTACTTTGTTTCCTTTTAGGCTGAGATGTGTTTTATATGTAACAGAATTGACAAGTAGCATTGCTAAAATTGAGCAACACTAGATAGAGAATATACCATATTTTGGGGGTTCCTCTTTTTTTCAGGACCGGTAATATGTACCTATTATGTATGGTGTGGGTAAGGATTTGCCCCCCAAATTCCTGCCCACTCATATGGGTTGCTACATTAGATTTAATAGAAGCTCCAAGCTCTTTACAGGAATACCAGGTTGTCATGATACTTGTATTGTACATGTACACGTAAGAAGAATGTGCAGAACTTTATTAATTCCTGATTACAATGGTTAACATTTAGTTTCATGTGCTCATTTGGAGCATTTTCTGTGGATTACTGCAACAATAAAAAGAGCATTTAATGAGTCAGTCTGTGGTCTGTCTGCATTTGCTCCAAAAAGAGAATACATTTTGTTGTGCATTTGCATTTTATAGTAAAAGGTTTGAAGATCACTTTTGGTAGAAAGCTGGTTGTTTCTGAGTATGGATGATTGAATTGCTGCTATCCAAATCACATTATTAGAGGCATTGCATGCCTCACATGACAGTGGTTATTGATGTTTTAGTCATACGCTTACACCAACAAGATGTTAGTAATAGCAAGTACCTTTCTTTAGATGATACATAGTGTGGCGGAACCAACCTCGCCACTGTGCACTGGAGAAGCCTGGTTGCTCGCCTGCTCCCTTTAGACTATGGCCCTGCAGTTCAAACCAGTGGTGTATCCTGGTTTTGTGCTGCCCTAGGCAGGACAAAACTCAGGAGCCCCCCCGCGCCACCCCCACCCAACCTTTCCCCCCGCCCCGCATTATAAATACACACACACACATTCACTGACAGATACGCATACACTAGCTAACAGAAACACACACTCGATAACAGAAACACACACACACTAACAGACACACTCACACTCAGTAACAGACAAACACACTCACTAACAGACACACACTAACACATTTTTTTTAAATTTATTTAAACACCCCCCCAGCCTCCTTACCTTTGGGAATGCTGGGGGGGGGGGGTCTCCTCCTCCCTGGTGGTCCAGTGGCTGCTGGGCGATCGGGCAGCACTGCTTGGCGGGCGGCTGGCGAGGGAGCACTTCCCCTGAGCTGTCTGCTCAGCTCCCTCGCGCGCCTCAGAGTGAGGCTGGGAGCCGGAATATGACGTCATATTCCGGCTCCCACCCTCACTCTGCGGCGCGCGAGGGAGCTGAGCAGACAGCTCAGGGGAAGTGCTCCCTCACCGGCCGCCCACCAGGCAGTGCCGCCCGATCGCCCAGCAGCCCGCCGGCAGCCCAGCATGTCTGTTAGCCGCAAGCCTAACAAGACATTTGCCTTGGGCATTTGGGGGCAGTTTTTTTTGCCGCCCCCTGGAAAATGCCGCCCAAGGCAAATGCCTTGTTTGCCTCGCGGCTAATACGCCCCTGGTTCAAACCTGTTATTTTCCCTGCCGAAAGGTTTATTTGTGCCTTTCTGCGGACTGTTAAAGCCATGCTACCCCAGATAGCAATGCCATGGAGCCCAGCTGTATACTGAAAGACTGTATGAAAGACTTTGGCTCCATGGCGATTGAACTGTATGTATGTTATCTGAGCGCCATCCGGTAATAATGTGCGCTCAGATCTAAGCTATCTGGGGATAGGTAGAATGTGTATGTTCTATGTGATAAATGTAACAGTATGTATTTTTTATGTCTTTTATTGTCCTTTGTCTGCCATGTGGCTAATGGAGTTTTGCCTCTGTCCTTGGAGATAATTGGATTACTTCTCAATTTATGTTTGTGACATGTATATTTTAGAAGTTATAAATATTGTGTAAAAACTGTATTCCTCTGCTTGTAATAATGAGATTACCCATTGTGTTCAGTAATCATATCACAGGCAGAGGGGAGGATTTTGTGTGGGAGTGTCTGTGTGTATTGTACGGATTGATTGGTTGTTCTGTAATACCCTGTGGGCTGTACTGTGGTTGTGGATTGGGAATAAAAGAGACTGTATGTGCCAGGACAGTCAGATTCTGCTTAACCCTCAAAACGAAGTGTCGTCTCATTATTGGGGGAATTGGATTGTATGCTGACTGCCAGGAGTGTAACCCTTTTGTATGGTTTTCCTGGTCAGCTGTTTCCAGGATTCGTAGAGTTTGCAGTTCAGGAGATTGGTGCTTACAGTTGCTGCCTGTTCATCTGGAAAGGGGAATATCGCCTAAACGGTTTTAACCTCGGGTGAGCAAAACGGTCCGTTACAATTGGTGGTAGAAGTGGGATCATTCCCACAGCCCAGAAGGACAGCTACAAGGTAACACCATTCCCTAGATTTACAAATTGAGGGCAACGTTAGTACCCGTACAGCGACCCTATCTACAAAAGGAACCAACTTCAGCAGAGCAAGCATGGCGTCTGAGTACACTCAGGAGGGGTTTGACAGAGAGGTTAATGAGGTGCTGTCTGTCTATGGACCCAACCCCCCGGGGAGAGCCGTGCAGCTCACCAGGAAACTAGTAGGAGAGTACCTGCAATTCCTAGCAGATGTGGCCAAAAATGAGTTACAGGGAGCTGAAGGTGTCGTCCTTCCTCCCCAGCGGCAGTGTGTATCCCAGGGAGCAGAAGGTGCCGTCCTTCCTCCCCAGCGGCAGTGTGTACCCCAGGGAGCTGAAGGTGCCGTCCTTCCTCCCCAGCGGCAGTGTGTACCCCAGGGAGCAGAAGGTGCCGTCCTTCCTCCCCAGCGGCAGAGTGAGTTACAGGGAGCCAAAGGTGTCGTCCTTCCTCCCCAGGAGCAGAGCGAGTTCCAGGGAGCTGAAGGTGCCGTCCTTCCTCCCCAGCAGCAGAGCGAGTTCCAGGGAGCTGAAGGTGCCGTCCTTCCTCCCCAGCGGCAGTGTGAGTCCCAGGGAGCCAAAGGTGCCGTCCTTCCTCCCCAGCGGCAGTGTGTGGTACAGGGAACTGAAGGTGTGGTCCTTCCTCTCCAGCGGCAGTGTGAGTTACAGGGAGCTGAAGGTGCTATCCTTCCTCCCAGTGGCAGTGTGTGGTACAGGGAGCTGAAGGTGTTGTCCTTCCTCCGCCGGGGGCCGTGTGTGTGACAGGGAGCTGAAGGTGCTGTCCTTCCTCCCCAGCGGCAGTGTGTCCTGCAGGGAGCAGAGACTGTCGGTCTCGCACCCCGGCAGCAGGACGAAATATTGAAAGGGGAGACAGTCGGATCCCCCCTTCACCAGCAGAGAGAGTGTCAGGGAGAGGAACCTGCTACCTCCTCTCCCGAGCAGGTGAAAGTGTTCCTAGGGAGAGGAGTCGGTGACCACCTCTCCCCAGCGGCAGCTTAATTCACAAAGGGGAGATCCTATTCTCCCAGATGGGGCAGATGAGGCAGTTGGTCTCGCCCCACAGCAGCAGGACAATATATTGGAAGGGGAGACAGTCGGTCCCCCCCTCCACCAGCGGAGAAAGAGTCAGGGAGAGGAGCTTGTCACCCCCTCTCACCAGCGTCAGAATGTGGGTAAGGGAGAGGAACTTGGTACCCCCTCTCCCCAGCGGCAGCCTAGCCCACCAAGGGAAGATGATAAGCCCCACACCAGTGCAGATGGGACCGTGGTCTCTGCATATGCCTCCCAGGGGCAAGGGATGGTCGGCCCTGTCCCCTGACAGCAGGGAGGTTCATCCAAAGGGGAGACGGCCTGTCATGCCCTCCAGCAGCAGTACCAAGTTCAAAGTGGGGAGCCTACTACGCCATTCCCTGAACTGGGCTCCAACCAGGCTACTCCCATGGTAGCATTGGCAGCAGGGCAGAGTACCGTTGGTCTCTGCCCACTCAGCAACCCACTGATCCGGAGCGCCAGTAAACCCCAGAGCCGAGGTGGAGCTCCTGGACATGGACAAGTGACCCACTACCCCAGGTGTAGTAACTCTTTATTGTGGGTGGGCTGTGCTGCTGATTGTGTTCTGTGGGTGGGTAGCTGGACTAACCAGGGCACTGACCGACAGGAGGTCAGATACCCTGTTAGTCTGGATGGTAAAGGGGAGAAATGTGGCAGAACCAACCTCGCCACTGTGCACTGGAGAAGCCTGGTTGCTCGCCTGCTCCCTTTAGACTATGGCCCTGCAGTTCAAACCTGTTATTTTCCCTGCCGAAAGGTTTATTTGTACCTTTCTGCGGACTGTTAAAGCCATGCTACCCCAGATAGCAATGCCATGGAGCCCAGCCGTATACTGAAAGACTGTATGAAAGACTCTGGCTCCATGGCGATTGAACTGTTTGTATGTTATCTGAGCGCCATCCGGTAATAATGTGGGCTCAGATCTAAGCTATCAGGGGATAGGTAGAATGTGTATGTTCTATGTGATAAATGTAACAGTATGTATTTTTATGTATTTTATTGTCCTTTGTCTGCCATGTGGCTAATGGAGTTTTGCCTCTGTCCTTGGAGATAATTGGATTACTTCTCAATTATCTCCAGGATAGAAGACTCTGTGGAACTGGTTTTGGGCAGAAAAGCCATGCTTCATTTGGTCACAAAGGACTTCGATCTATCTTTTGAACCAATGGACCAGTTTGGATGATTTTGACATATGTTTGTATTTGGGGTATGCTGCTTATGAAAATGTATGTTTGTGACATGTATATTTTAGAAGTTATAAATATTGTGTAAAAACTGTATTCCTCTGCCTGTAATAATGAGATTACCCATTGTGTTCAGTAATCATATCACAGGCAGAGGGGAGGATTTTGTGTGGGAGTTTCTGTGTGTATTGTACGGATTGATTGGTTGTTCTGTAATACCCTGTGGGCTGTACTGTGGTTGTGGATTGGGAATAAAAGAGACTGTATGTGCCAGGACAGTCAGATTCTGCTTAACCCTCAAAACGAAGTGTCGTCTCGTTATTGGGGGAATTGGATTGTATGCTGACTGCCAGGAGTGTAACCCTTTTGTATGGTTTTCCTGTTCAGCTGTTTCCAGGATTCGTAGAGTTTGCAGTTCCGGAGATTGGTGCTTACAGTTGCTGCCTGTGTATCTGGAAAGGGGAATATCGCCTAAACGTTTTTTAACCGCGGGTGAGCAAAACGGTCCGTTACACATAGCATGACCTATAACGACATATTGTATGAGATAAAATAGAACATAAATAATTGATAACATGTGGAAAAACAACACGGGTGGTTTATTAACGGTCATATAATTTGTCAAAAGTCACATTGGACATTACATAAAAACTCGCATTCTGATTACACTCAGTTTACAAAGTTTACTTTCGTAAGTGTAGAACCAAACCAGAACAGATCTGAATTGTTCCATAGTGAGGTCTCCCATGCTATAAACTAGTAGATTATTTAAGTAATATGGAGGTATCACTAGGAGGACCCACTAATAACCAATTGGACATAAGCAATGGCCTTCCATTTCCTCATTACATGTGCAGCAGCCTGTGGATCATTTTACAAGCTGCCTGGCAGGTACCATGCCTTCACGGCTATGTATCGAGCACTGCTGAAATACTCCCTGCATTGTCCTAGTGCCCACTGCACAGCGCGAGCATGTCTTATGATGCCTTCACTCTGTTCTGCTTAGGGACGTTCCCTGGTGTCCCCCGATGGAGACACCAGGAACTAAAGCAGGGCAGTGGGTCAGGACCCCGTAATAGAGCTAGTCCCACAAAAAGCCGCATAGTGATTTTGAATTTACTCAGGACCGTTAGGAACGTTACTCTCTCTTGGTTATTGGTGTACAGCTTATTTTAATGTATTTATTTGCTAGTTAACACTTTGCATACTGGCAGTGTCTGCTTCCATTTGTATGTTCAGGGTTTGTAATTAAGTCCTCTGTGTCTATTAAACTGCAAACCATGAATCTGACTCTGTCATCTACATCAGTGATTTGTTTCCATGATGACACTAGGTTTGATCATGGAAAATGTAGAACGAAAACAACTGTAATGTCAAGTTTAACATCACTGATGTAAATGATGGACAGAGGTGCAAGATGATGTTTGCCTACAATTGCCTTATTACTGAACCAAACATTGAAATGCATGATGTGACTTTAAGAACAATAGCCAATGCCAAATGCATTGCCATTAGCTGACGTTAGACTTTTACCTCATTTGGTAACTATAACTACCACCTCGACTTTCCTTACCACAAACAAATGTTGTTAGCGTGCCGTTTGTTTTTTTCAGCACCTGCAGTTGCTTATCTGTTTTATCTGTAAACCCTAATATCCTCAGCTGAAGTTATTATTACAGTTTCAGCGGGACTGTGTGACTCATTTTGAACATATACTTATGAGTCAGTTGAAATAAAGTTAAAGGCAGTGCAGGCCTGGCATGCTTGACCTAACTTATATATGCAAAGAACATATGAATTTCATGCTTCTTGCACAAGCGGTGGTGTCTGGATTTGCACTTTCTCCGTCTACCTGCATGTCGTCCATTAAAGTTGAGAGAAACCACAAAAATTGCGAAGCTTATAATACAAACGTCCCTTGTGCTTAGTGAAGTCACAGGAGGAAAATGTATTACAAGATTAAAAGATATTCTAAGCTCAAAAACAACTTTTGCTTCATAGCAGTTTTAGTGTATAGATTATGCACCTGCAGTGTCACTGCTCCATTCTCTGCCATTTAGGGGTTGAAACACATTTATTTCTGTGTATTCGGCCCATAGCCATACTTCCCTGGCTGTGACTCACTCACACATCCTGCATTATAAAAAATTGGTTCATTTTAAATCAGACATTAACTTGCTTTAGAAGTTTTCATCTCCTGCTCTATCACTTGAAATTTAATCACGCACAGAAGGCTCCTGCAGGGTCTAGGAGGCTATTAACAGAGCAGAAGATAAGACATTCTTAATTAACAGACTGTGCAATACAGGAACCTAGAATACTTAGGTTCCCTTACAGAGAGTGTTTAGGCAGGTTGGGAAAGTCACATGCAGGCAGATGTGACTAGGGCTGTATAAACAAAGTGATTTAATTCCTAAATTTCAGAGAATTGAGCAGCGAGACTGCATGGGCATGATCTATACAATTAAATTGAATCTAAAGCAGTTTTGGTGCCTATAATGTCCCTTTGTCGCATTTGTTTCTGTTTCTAAAGGATCGTACAGAATTGTGTGTTTACTTTAGAAGTTTTTTTTATCTCTGCTCTGTTAATCGCACTTTAATCACACACAGAAAGCTCATGCAAGGTCTAAGAGGCAATTAGCAGAGCAGGAGATAAGTCATTCTAAATTAAACAGACCATGCAATAAAGAAGTTTTACAATCTGATCCCTTCAGAGAAAAGGCACTCCTCAGATGGCCACTGGAGGTTCTTTACTGGGGCAGTGCTGCACAGTGTGCATCACTGACATTCAGTGTTTCCACAATACATTGATTCAATGCAGCTCTATGAGGAGATGCTGGTTGGCCAAGCCAGTGTTTGGCCCAGCACCCACCCAGCCTCCTTGATGATCTCCAATTTAATTAATTCCTTTGGGAAAGCATTGAATTGGCTGAGATAATACATTCTGATGATGTCAGCCAAGGAGGGTAGGACTAGTGCTGATGGTGAGGTTCTGGAATAAAGGGGTGTTTTCTAACTTTTTAAGGGGGACTGGGGAGGGGGGATTTCCTGAAGATGCCATATTTATGTAATATTTTCACAACAATTTTTTCAACTATACTAAACGTTTGAGTCCACTCCATTCTGAAATATTCCTTTAAACTTGAAAATAAATAAATGTCAGCAAGTTATTAGTCGAAGAATATTACACAATTGGAAAAATGACACAGGAAAATCTCTCAGATCACGTTGCTATAGTTCTAAGAGAAAATAAGACCTGATGCTCTGTATTGTGTGTACATATTCACTGTCACCTGTTATGCAGAACAGAAAAAAACAGCTTTATATTTCCCGTATTAAAGATGTGCATGCTATTCAACAGACTAATGAAATATAATTAACCAGCTAAATAAAGATTAGCCATATACCAAACTAGTTATGTTCATCTTTTGGGTAATCAAGTAGTCAAGTAGAAGATAAAGAACATGGTAACATAAAACCACACTGCAACATGTATCTGGAAACAAGGGGTGAACCATGGTGTGACAAAAAAGGAGTCAGGTACATTATTATGTTTAGTGGGGTAGTGTTGCCTTGAATCAATGTTACAATGTAACCTGGATTTAGGAATTTGGATGTTGGACATGGTAATTACCTGTTAATTTCATGGGAATGACAAGAGATCCTTCAAGTACGGCAATTTTTTTACAGTGCCCTTTACTTAACCCTTCGGGCCTGTGTGTTGGTTAAAAAACAAAATTAGAAGTGATTAAGATAATTGAAAACTCCAATTTACTCCAAAGAACATGCTACACATAAACGCACCGTTGCATTCTAAAATCAATTATATACACAAATACACAAACATTTACACACACATACTCCATACATATATATGCTTACACTCACACACATACAACTACGCAAGGATGGAAAAATGGTAGATAAAGCATCGTCAAAGTTGATAAACGCTGATAAAGCATCGTCAAAGTTGTTTGACAGTTAAGATCGACCTTTTTGGCCAGCCCTGCTCTATGGTGGAAAGCCAAGAAAAAAAAATTGACTCCAGAACCCTTACTACGTTAATTCCACCACTGTATACTATGTGCTTAAACAGAGAGGGTGAAATTTTGGTATAATAAACATATGGCAAAAGTTTCTTGTTCATAAACACATCGCAAAAGAGCCTTTGCTCTTAATGGGCTAAGGACATGTCTCTAGTAGCCGTCAGACTGTGTTTTTTTTTCTTTCTATAACCCAGCTATAGTCACAACTTGGCTATTTTTCTCCAAGTTTTGATATTACATTGTTTATTGACTACAATACACAGTGTTTTGAAAACACCCCTTCAGCATTAGGTACACTAATTATATGCTGAGCAGTGACTGCCCTATTTATTAAATTAAATTTAAGAATTTACAGCACCTGAACATTCTCCAGGGAACTTGTTTTCTAGAATGCAAGGATGCAAATGCACGTCAGGTCTCTTAAAGGGGGTACTTGCAGAGACTTGTAATATATTGCGTTTCTCTCAGTATAGAGTAGTTTCCTCAATTTATAACAAACCAAGCAGATATCCATCTACATCTATTTTTGTGCATTCATGCACAGTCACCCGCCTGCAGGCACCCAATTCTTTTCAGGATTCATTCACGGAATATTACATTTTAGTCAGTTAAAAACCAAAATGAAATAAATTAGACTAAAATAGTTGAGCTATGCCTATGGCAGAGTTAGAGAAGTTTTCCAAATCAGTTATTCTGGTCTATGTATTGCATTTAGTTTTTCAAATCACAACAGTTTGGTATTTCATGAATCAATCTGTCACCATTCTCATTTACTTCTCTCCCCACCTCATTGAAATTAATGTCTCCCGCAATGTAATTAAACATAATAATGTATTAAGACATTAAACAAGGGTTTTTCACTAGAATAGAAGATTTAAAGCCCGGACCCCACATGTACACCTGCACTGGGGCGTGCACGCCGATAGGGCGCATTGGGTGGCGCAAGCATTGTATGTGTGTATGTGTGTGTGTGTGCATGTCTGTATGTATGTATGTGTGTGTATGTATGTCATTATGTATGTCTGTATGTATGTATATGTGTGTCTGTATGTATATAAGTCAGTATGTATGCATGTTTGTATGTATGTATGTGTGTGTCTGTATGTCATTATGTATGTCTGTATGTATGTATATGTGTGTCTGTATGTATATATGTCAGTATGTATGCATGTGTGTATGTGTGTGTCTGTATGTATGCTTATATGTGTGTATGTCTGTATCAGTATGTGTGTCTGTTAGTATGTATGTGTGTGTGTCAGTATGTGTGTATCTGTGTCCTTTTGTATCAGTGCGTGTGTTTGTATCTGTGTGTTTTCCTGTGGGCAGAATTTGGAGGTGGGCCTTGGTGGGTAGGCACCCTGGGGTCCAGACCCTGAGCTGTGTTAGGGGCCCCAACATTTCTGATGGCAGCCCTGCAGCCAAGCTTGAAAAATATTTCTAAATTGGAGAATTTTTCCATTGCTGCTATTTTGGCTTAAGGAAAAAAAATACAATTACTTTTGTCATATCTCTACAGTTCCCCAGTTTGGTTTCAATGTTCAACACTTAAATGTTCAAAAGTTTTGAAACGTATAATCTCTTGTCAATGTATTATTGCACTGTTTTCTCACTATATTATTCTGCTGTCGTGTGTTTGTTCCTTCTGCATTATTATAAACCTCATGGAAGAGCCATCATATCCTCTGTATTGGTGTGTTTAGTTTGCGCAACAGATTCTTGGAACAGTTATTATATGGGAATAGATTTGACTTGAATGATGGAGCACACACTAAGAGTATATTATTGTGTATTATTATTATTACATTGTTTTAGGCAAACAAAATTAGAAATCTAATTCCTATATAAAATTCACCATATAGTTTAATTCATTCTATGTTCCCTTGGGCCCTGCCTATGCTGGAAAAGTCACCTCTATTCAAGCTGTTACTCAACAGCCTTAGAACTGGAAAACGTAGGTTCTAATTCCGGTCAGACCACTAGCAAGTTCCTTCAAATACACAGATTGTGCCATATAAACGTGTATGATAAATTACTTGCGGGCTTCAGTAACAAGGTGTGAATCATACAGACTGGCCCAATTGTAATTACTTGGACAGGGATCAAGTATGTAGGGATGAAACCTGGATCATTGCCCTGTGATGGCTTATTAAAAATTTAGTATGTCTGTGAATCCTACAGCATTCTCTTTAGGGGTAACCCACCCAGCCATCACTGGCGATGGAGAAGTGCATTATCCACAACTGAATCTGGAGTCATTCATAAAAATAAACCAATTAACATTTGTGTGACTGAATGGATTTGATGGACTGTGCTTTTAAACAATCACCAGTGTACGGTGTTTACCAATCCCAAATAATGTAAAGATAGTGATATAAATATGCAAGGCAAGCTTGCCTTTATAAGCACAGCCATTAGTTTGGCAGAGTTTAAAGAGGATATTTCACTTGCCAGGATTTTTAATATGTTTACTTATCCTTATATGTAACAAATATATACGTGTGAGGAGTGAACATAAACTGTTGAAATGTACACCTCTGTTATCTTGTATTTGGACACCCCATCTTAGGTCCCTGTCGATCATTGTGATAAACTCAGTCATTTGCACCTGGCAGTCATCATAGAAAAAACATACAGAGGTGGAGAAATTAAGTTTAACACAAATTAAATGCAATTTTCAATGTTTTATTTAAAGGTGTAAATTGCAGAGAAGAAATGACAGTCGACCTTTAATTTTCACACGTAACTTGGTAAAGACAACATTTTGTCAGCTACGTGATGATATGAATGTAACATGTGCCACATCCCCATATAATGGTTTTAATGTCTGCATTCTTATTTCCTTCAAACCTAACTTACTGTTACCAAGTTCAACTGAGGTTTCATTTTCCGTGGGTAGTTTATTTTGCCAAATAGTTTACACCCTGCTAAGTATGGAACATTTTATAAAAGGACTGATGAGCAAAAGATATAGATTTAGAGTGGGAAAAAAAGGTTTATGCTTTAACTTACCAACCATCAGATTTTACATGGAATGGACACACACACACACTCTCTCTCACTCTCTCTCTCTCTGTTTTTCCAGATCAGCATTTTTTGCCATTTGGTTTTCATAAATCACAGTATTTTGGAATTGGGTGAATAAACCCTTTTGTGTTGAGAAAATATTTATCAAAATAAAAAGAAACACAGAAATAAATACACAAAGTAGATTTTATTACACAAAACGGCATCACAATTCAAACACAGAGTCCTTGTAATTACTGTTAATGCTTCAGATTTTGCCTTGTCCAGATGTTGTCCTGTAGCGTCCAGTACACTCATCCATAAAGTAGGAAACACTACAGCGTTCAGACCTGTCTAGTAGTGCTTTCTACTTTATGGGTAACTGCACTGTATGTTGGATCACAGACTCCTGTCTGTTGGGGGTGAGGGTTATCACTCTTTAGATATTGAGGTCCGCCCGCAGGTATACAATATTTACACAGTACAACATTCCATTAGCAACCTACATCATAACAAATAACACAATGAAATGTTTCCCACATACTCTTGATTAAAGGGACACCCCAGGCACCCAGACAACTTCTGCCCATTGGAGTGGTCTAGGTGCAAACTCCCATCACTCTTAACCCTGCAAGTGTAATTATTGCAGTTTTTATAAACTGCAATTATTACCATGCAGGGTTAAGTCCTCCTCTAGTGGCTGTCTATCAGACGGCCACTAGAGGGACTTCTGGCTTCTTAGAACACAAAATGTTTTAAATGACGCTGGGTGTCCTCACGCTATGCCGAGGGACATCAGCGCTGGATTCAGGTAAGTCACTGAAGGGGCTTTAACCCTGTGGGGAAGGGGGAAGGGAGGTGGGAGGAAGGGGGGCATTGCAGCATCCTGCAGTGCCAGGAAAACGGGTTTGTTTTCCTGACACTGGAGAGTCCCTTTAAGGCTACAGTATAGGGGGCCAAAAAGTAGATCTTCAGGTGCTGTAGGACTACAAATCCCTGGTAAAGCATGCTGCCACAGCTGGGATATTCTTTATGACCTCCAAGTACATGTCTATGTATAATGGGAGCAACAGTAGGTTAGGACAAGTAAATGGGATACAAAACAAGTAAACTTTTGGTTGTATTAGAAGTAATTGTTGTATTTAAATTTGACATGTACTGTATTAAAATAAAAAAAGATAAAGTAAAGAATATTTGCATAAATACTTTTTAACTATTCAGTAAGGTTTTTACACAGTTGAAACAGGGCTTTAAATGCAGATTGAGAGAGGTTCTAACAGCTGGAAAAGTTGCAATACGGTGTGAGAATACATTCTAATAATTTAATAAATTCTACAGATTGATAATATGGGGCCTGATAATAAAACTAATCATCGTTTAAGTCTCAATGAGTATATTCAAATAAGTTTATCTGTTTGATCAACATATACTTAAGGGCTGATTGTAGACTACAAGACTTTAGGGCCATGAGAAGCCTGCATTAATTAATTTAGCGTTGGACTAAAACTACTACAATGCTCAGCCAGTGGCTTGCATAGATTGGGAACAGTTGTACGCAAATAACTGGAGTAGCCCAGGTTGTCTAACACGACACATTCCGATGGATATTTAAAATAGGTTAACGATGAAAAAAGTACTAAAAACACATTTCTATAACTCCCCATAACACACTCATGATGCAGATTTTGCCTTGTCCAGATGTTGTCCTGTAGCGTCCAGTACACTCATCCATAAAGTAGGAAACACTACAGCGTTCAGACCTGTCTAGTAGTGCTTTCTACTTTATGGGTGGCTGCACTGTAGGTCTTTGTCTTCTCTGGTATAGCTTTCCTTGACGTCTTCTCAAGTCTCATTCTTCAACAGTACCATAGCCAAATGTCTTGTACGTCAAACCAACAATGTTAATAAGAATGGCATCAGTCAGTTCAATTTGTAATGGAATCAAAAAGGTAATAATTTTATTAGAAATTAGTTTATTACAAATCTCCCAGTTTAATAGGAGACAGGAGATTAGTACTACAATAATGTATTTGGAAAATTGCCATCTAGGATTCGCAGCTGAATGCATGTTTCTTGGTTCAAATAGGTTTTCTGTTTTGTTTTAAACTGGTTCTGGATGGAAAGTAACGGTCTATCCATTTAGAATAAAGGAGTTTAATAATCTCATTACCTGGAGACAAAGGGAAACCACAATTTCAAATGTCTTCCTTAGCTGATCCAGAGTAGAAACCTTGTGTGCATTGAAAGGAAAACCTTTCAGATCACAATCCGGAAGCCGTATAAATGGCCTGTATGCTAAGCAGAAGTGGTCTTAGGCAACCTAACTGCTACAAGAAGTTTCAGCACTTACCAACAGGAAGTAGAGGTCTTTACTTACTTCCTCTTGCATTGAGAAGTCCTCTCAACTGTACCTCCTCTAAACTGGGGGGGAAATACAAAGAATTACAATTCTGGTTTAAAATGTATGAATAAGTAAAAATGCAAAGCTCTAAAGAGAAATCAAGATGCAATGAACACTTAATCAAAACCTCAGTACGCACAGGAAAGGGTAAAATGTTTTTTTTTTTGCCAAAACAAACTTGGATAAGAATATGAATACTGTTAAGATGACCATGTCATGCTTTAGCTAGAGATGTTATTAAAATATGCATAATTCAGTGCATGCAGGATTTTTTTTGGGTGTTGTTAGAATTATTACAAAAAAACAACCCCCCCCCCTCCCCCCCCTAAGTTACATGCATTCTGAGTTACATATATACACACACTATATCTCTATCTCTCTCTTAAATTACAGTTTCTGAGGAACCAAGTGGTAGAATTCACGACATGAACTGGATAAACTAATAGTAGTGCAAAAAGGAGAAATACAGGCATGTTCCTTGTTCTCACATATACATTTCTGCTTCACAACAAAGTTATGGTGCACAGACACACAATTACACAGGTAGGTTGATTTACTAAACCAATTGATTCCTAGTTTTAAATACTATAGCCTTGTAGGGAAAAAAAATACAATACATGTGAATACTAGAGTTTATAAAGTTAAATACTAGAGAATTTATCCAGTTCAGCTATTTTAGACAAATATGAAATTGCTGATCAATTCCAGAATAACTCATAATTCTACCAGGAACTACATTCTTAACTAAAACCCTTCCCCAGAAGTAACACGTAATTTTGAGATATTAGCTGTAGCACATTTGCTCTTATAGGAACATTATAATGTTAGAAATACACATTTTTATTCCTAATGGTATAGAGCCTTGTTAAAAGTCCCCATCCCTCATTGGCTTGGAGTTAAATAAGTATTTAGCTTGCCTTTTCTGACACTTTTGTGCTGTTCAGTTCCCGGCTGGCCCCGCCTCCTTGGCTGAAATCATCAAGATAGATATCAGCCAATCCGAGGCTTGTGGGCACGCTCAGCAGAACACTGCACTGTGCCAATCAGATAGTCTGTATGACACCATCTGATCAAAATAGCAAAGTTTTACTCTGTTATATTATAGGAAGCCTCTGTTCAATCAGGATTCTTTACTAAAGTAAGAATTGTCAGGAATTAAAAATTAATTTCGAATTTAAGGACAAAATAGACAAAATGGAAGCAATGCTTGATTCCCCCCCCCCCCCCCCCCCCCTTGTTTGACTATTTTGGTGTTAAAATTGACACTCACTTTGATTTTCTGACAATTCCCACTTTAGGGAATAACCTAAAATGTGTAACCAACACGTGACAGAGGGCGGGGGTCTATATGCAGCTACAAGCAAACCCACTAAGCAGGACTGCTGAACGATATATTGATAGGTATAATTATTTTTGAGTTTATTGCAGAATTTAATGCATTATCTATAAAAGCCAATAAATCAGAGGGTCATTTTAGCTTGTAGTTTCTCTTGAAGCCCTTGATTGCTTATTGAAGAAATGAAGCATAGAAACGGTTACACATATTCAGGAATAAGTCTCATGGGAACACAGGTGACTTAAACATGTTAAAATGATATCTGTAGATTTTGAAAAAAAAACCGCTTGTGCCCCAGATTTAATTTATCAGGAAGAGCTATGGGTTAAACCTAACGCAGACAGCATTGGGAAAAAATGCACACCTGTTTAACATTACCAGTTATAGTGTAACTTTAACGCACAGCCTTTTTTTAACAGCATTGTAATTGTTAATCTTTTTATCTGTCATTTCTGCTGCTATAGCTCGTTTTATAGATTTTTTTTTGTGTGAAAATGCAGTTTAGTTAACCACTCACCTGTCTGAACTCAACGCTTCTTCTGAAATGACGTGCTCCCATTGAAGTTCTAGAATAAATCAATGGAATGAATAATAATACATTAGATAGCAGAGGTTTGCTCCTTCGTATAGGAGCATAGGGTTCAAATCCTAAGGGATATCATCAGCCATGATTCATTATTTGATTGATTGCTTCTGACAGCTTATGGAACTTAGAACTCTCCCAGCCCACTTAAAAATAGGAAAAAAAAATAAAAAAATTCAAAGGGGTTACATTGCAGCTAGATGGACTGAACATCATGGTAGATCTATTCCATACGCATCTGCCTTTCCAATTATGGCCATCACTGCACTAAGGCATCAATAACCCCTATGCGAGCCCCTTTATAATTTCTTTGAAATGTCAGCTGCGGAGTTATCAGTAATTAAACACCGCACAGAGAATCATATTTTATCATGTAAAATAGTTGTTTGCATTTCACTATCATATTCCTTAGTATGTAATGTAAATTTACCCTTTGTAATTGTAAATTATTTGTACTCCACCAGTGCAAGCTGTAAATCTCTCTCTTTTAACAGGTGCGGGGTGAAATCAGTGCATTGTGGATGATTGATAATGCTATTGTGATTTTTAGACCAGATAACCTGAAGTAAGGAAAGAAAATTCCAGCACAGGTCATTTTTCTAATTTATTTATTTGTTGGCCTAAAATTTCCAAAGCATTTACTAATCCTTCATAATTTCTGCATGGATATTGTGTGTCTCTGAAAATGACCTTCCAAAATTGCTAAAATATGCATAATTACCATTGCAATACAATTCATTGTTATGAACATTTTCAGTTCTTCACTTTTTTTGTGCTTGCTGTTTTCTGGAATATAAATTCCAGCAATTTGTTTAACAGGGTTATTCTATAAAGTGCAAATTCAAGTAAGGTCAAAATAACCAAACTGGGAAAAATATGTCATCTATGTTTTTTAATCCGCTACTCTGGCCTTAAATTTGAAATTCTCTTTCAATGCACTTTGAATTCTTACTTTAGTGAATAGCCATATATATATATATATATATATATATATAAAGTTGCATAATTTGTGTTTATAATGTAAATTATCCAATAATGAGGTTTTTTTTTTTTTACTAATGTGAGAATTGCTGGGAATTCAGTGTAAATTTCAAAATGTAGGCCAAATTAGAATTGGCCTAGTGAATTGTGTTTTCAGTTTGGCTATTTCGACTTTAAGTTTAAAATTCCATTTGAATTTACACAGCATTCTCAACAATTATCACTTTACTGAATAAACCTGTATAAACCTGGAACTGTAGAGAAATGACAAAACTTAGGCCAAACTAGCTGAGTGAAGAACTCCCAGGCTGGAACATTTCTCCAATTCAGGTATATTAGGCTGATACATGTCCCAGCTGAGTATTAGTAAAATTAAACGTTGCACTATATATATATATCTATATATATCTCCACTGCTGTTAGTTGTTTCTACAAAAGTAAAAAAAATACCAAAAATTGTCCCTCCAAATATTTTAAAGACACATTTAATGTTCCTATAAAAAGTTATGTAAAATAAGGCCCGGTTAGTTAATTTTCAAACAGCTACAATGTAGGCCAAAATAGCTTCTGCATATCCAGATGGCAAACTCAACGGCTTTACACTTCCTGAGCAGCTGTATTCGCTGCGCCATTTCTTGCACGAACCATTACGTCTTACGCCAGTTACCCGCATCCTCCTAGCATGGAACACTCAGTCAGCATCCGTTGTCAGTTCTACGCCTTAAGTCAAACTGTGTTTCACTTCTGCTTTTTTTTTTTTTTCTCTTTCTTTCTAGAAGCCTTCACATACACCAAAGGAAATGGAGGCCATATTTAATAGCATTTTTTTTAAAGCTAAAAGTATATTTGCATTTTCTTATAACAAAAAATGAATCCAGTTGCATATACGTACGATTATTGTAAAATAGCTGTAAATACACATTTACTATGGCATACAGATGAAACAGACTATGTGTTTAAATGCGTTATAATCCTGTTTAACCCTTTCAGGGTAAGATCCAGGATTACCACTAGGGTGCATGCGTAAGGCCTTCGTTGGTTATATACACATTTACAAATTTTGGTGTTTGATAAAGGCTTCTTATTTAAAACTCTTATCAAGCTGTGTAGATTCTAGAGGCTGATACCCAAGAATACTTTATTGTTTATGCCATCATGTTTAAAGAGTACACCCCAGCACAGTATTTGGAACTTTTAAAGTGTAAAAGAGGAACTTAAAAAATGGATTTAGCATTTGATGTGTTCTACGCTAGTCCCTGCTAAGTCCTCCTTTTAATAAGGCTGGCTTGGTTGTTGCTTTTTAAAAAAAACAAAAAAAAAAAAACGAATTTAATCTTACAATAGTGGAAAAGTGCAACTCGGTGGTTCTTAAGAGACGGTATGGTCTGTTAAGACTGAGGTCCAACATCACGTTAAGATGAAGACCAACAACATTTCTTGAGCAAGGGGAAGCAGTTCTGCAATGTATTGTATAATACAAGAGGAAATAATGCACAAGACAGACAGAAAGGGGAACATCAAACATTAGCAATTTCTTGTCTGATGACTTGCACATTTCTTACAGTACAAATTAGCTTTAGGCCTGGTCTCTCCAAAACTATATTCTATAATATATCTATATATATTCCCTACATTTATCATAACATGTTGATGGGATGCATTGCAATGCATTATTGTGCCGTTATTGGTGGATCCACATTAACTATTCTGCACAATCAATACTTTGTGCCAGAGAATTTTGCTAGAACATTCTTTAAGGCTTTTCCACTTTTGAGTGAGAGGATTCAGAGTAAATTAAATATTTGGTAAAGTTCAGCTTCTGTTCACCTGCTACTACACATTTGGATTTATGATCAATAAAAATGTTTGTTAGTAAATATTTGCATAAATAATATTAAAAGTCTAAACTGTAAATTATATATCACCTTTCTTGCCGTTTGAATTTTTGTTTTTTTTATAAACTAAAATGCTCTGAATATCACAGGTGTTTGCAAAACAGACCTGGCCTACAATGGAACCTATTTGCAGTCTTACACTTACCGCATACCATTTGTTCCATGGCGGACTTTCCTGGACTTGTCCTCTTCACATACCGCAGCTTTGTCTTCGCCAAGTAGCAATGGCTAAAAAGAATTCCAGCTGGGCTAGCCTCAGCTTTTAATCTCTCAGAGCCAAACGTCACTAACCACAGAGGGGAACTAGCATAAGTCCCGCCCAAAAGCCAAGATGTTACCAAGTCTAGTGAGCACATTACATGTTGTAAATGTGTTTAAAGACCAGGGTAAAAAAAAATAATTGTTAAGAGAGTTTTGGTAGGACGGTGAAATATGACAAATTTAAATATAAAAAATAAATTGTAAAAAAAAAAAGTTGCAACATCTTCCATTTAATTTACTGCAGGGTAACCACTAATATTTCTAGCTCTCGATCACATACTTATTTTGTATGTCTGACCAAGCATCATCAGACAAATAATTCCCAAACATGCCTTGACTGTAGCAACAATAAACACATGCACTATAGGCTTTTGTTTAATTATAAAACTAAACCGTACAGCAAATTTTACATCCCTATCAGACAATATGAATGTTTTATTTAGAAACATTTTAGAGAGGGGGAAAAGAAAATAAATAAATAAATAGACTAACATTTTAAAAGGAGTGAGAAATTCGTAATATCTTAATGTTATTTAGGTCTTTGCTACCCGTGTAATCAGAATTTATTGAACTGAAGGCAGGAAGCAGATAAAATCCTATTAATGTAATGGTTACCAGAAAAATTGTATACAAGGGTTTAAGAGAAAAAGTAGTAGCAACTTCCCAAATTTCAACAGCCAACCCACAGTTTTTCTACAGGACTGATCCGCATTTCCCTCAATGAGCAATATTGAGATAGAACTTTGAGACAGATATATAGATATATATATATATATATATATATATATATATATATATATATATATATATATATATAGAGAGAGAGAGAGACACAGACTGAGAGATAGTATTCTGTTAGGAACCAAGGGAATAAAACAAATGCCATAGAAAAGTTTTATTTTGTGCATAAGCAATAGTGAGGTCTGTAACGGGGGAGGTTAACTGCGACAGTCAGCATTGGGTGCAGGGGTTGCTGTATAGATACATCTTATCTCTGCACACAGTCTCTTTCACAACCTGCTGTGGTTAGCAATCATTCCTGGGAGAGGAGGCCTGAAGGGCAAGCTGCACACGTTAAAGATTCAGTCATGCTGTGTATATCAGTCACATACACAGCAAACACATGTAGCATTTAAATGTGCTAAAGTGCTCTGTGCAATATAAGGCACTTCTACAGAGATGTAAACCAAAAAGAGAGCATATGTTAATAGTAGCTATACTATACAGGTGTATGTTCCCTCAAACAAACTTGTTTTCTACATGTAGCATTTAGATTGTAATATTGTTGACAGCCATAGTGTTTGAGTAAATAGATCAATTTAAATAAATAAAACCACCCCATATACAAACGCAGTATTTAAAGCTATACAAAGTTGTTGCACAGAACAGGATGTGAAGTAGGTTTTAGATGTTGCTTGAAAGTGCACCTATAATATATATGCAATAAAAGGTTGCTGAATATACCAGAGTTTTATATTTCTTATCTAGTATGGGACTTTGTAATTCTAAAGGTAAATTACAATTTCATGTAGGTACAAATTATCTCACACACAGGTAGGATAAGAGCTTGTTTTGTTGAGAAAAAAAAAAAAAAAACAACTCAGAAGAACAAAATAAAAAGTAATAATGCATATTTAGGAAAACATCCAGTCAGACACACTAAATGCAGAAAACTTTATATAGATATGGGATGAGAAATGGCAGAGCAACTAGAAGACATGGCAGTGAGATCTAATAGAGGATTTAATTCACAATCTAGGATAGGTATCGAAGAGATACTTGGTAGAAGAGATTTCCTGTCCCCACCCCCACCTTCGCTTCTCTGCCTCTCGCCTGCATTCACCGCACAGGAAGTGACATCGCAATTTGCTAGCTTAAGGCAGCCAGGCCGAAAGTAGCAGTTATG
This sequence comes from Pelobates fuscus, assembly GCF_036172605.1. Lineage (NCBI taxonomy): Eukaryota > Metazoa > Chordata > Amphibia > Anura > Pelobatidae > Pelobates > Pelobates fuscus. The sequence goes on along the minus strand of NC_086317.1, from coordinate 93,980,550 downwards.
CCTATATATGGCAATCCACAGCGCGTGCAATGTTAACTTGTTCAAAAGCAGGTGCCAGAGCTCCACCGTATTCTAACCTTGGCATGCTTTTATTTTTTTTTTTAAATGTTTTTACACACACACACACACACACACACACACACACCTTGCAGTATCTGGGAAACATTTAGAAATATAAATTTAAACAGCAAAATCGCAGTATGCAAATTCTGTATACAATAATAATACAGATTATAACAATATGGTAACAAAACTGGCCTATTCTATAGTCCATGCAAAGTTTTGAAGTATGATTGAATAAAAGTGCTGCTTTGGGTATGACAGGAAAGCGTTAACTTGCCTACTAAAACATCTTTCCGTTACATTCAGTGTTTCTTTCAGTAACTGTTAACCACTTCCTTTCTACATCGCTAATAGATTAGGACATGTGACGTCTCTGCGGTAGACAAGGAGTTAAGATCACATTGTGGTTTAGTTATATGAAGAAGTGTTTCAAAGTCACCATCTGAATACATATAGCTACATGAAAACTTTATTTTAATGGAATATAAGATCAAACAGACTTATGCAGAAAAAAATATTATTTTTTTTAAATCTCCATTGTCAGGACTTCCCACTTTCCTTCATGAAGTGCATATCTGCCACATTAGGAGTAAATTTAATATTAAAGTATGTAAAAGTGTGCTCCCTCCCCCAAGAAAACCACAGCTTCAACAGCATAACAGGAAAATAAACCCAACGGAAGAGAAAACACAGGTTGAATCTCTGCTACAGATCCCCTCCCACAGTCATGTCTTGATGGCAGTGTCTCTGGATTTGTACACCACACCACGGCTCTTCAGTTCACGTACAATGCCTGCAAAACAGTAATAGTGTTAAAGCGCGTTTGTTGCAGATTACAGGAGAAAGCAGACAACAAAAACGGCAGACAAGTATCTGCTCAATGATTTGGAGCCGGAAGAATTAAACACTTATCATTGGTGCAAAATGATCTAGAATTAGATAAATATACAGTCTAAGTAAAGTCTGTAGCAGAGTACTATACCAACTAGTAAACGTAGCAGGAAGAATCTAAACACCCCACATAAACTAATCTTTTTCTCTTTGACCTGTAAGGTCAACTAAGAAGTTTTTAGATATATGAACACACAAGAAAATAATGGATGTATCTGCACAACACATAAGACAATGCAGTTCATTGAACAATGTAAAGGAATTTCTTCTGAAATCTGATTATATATTCAACACAGTAGATTTAAAATCAAAATTGAAAAAGTGAAGCCAAAATTTGTAAAACAATCCAACACTGCTTCTCAAAATAAATGTTTGTAGTTGGGTAAATGAAACCTAAATGTGTACAATGCCACACACAGATTTTCTGCTTATATGGAAAAGCAGAAGTGACCATATGCAGTGCATCTAATGTTGGAAAGGTGTTTAGCTTATTTTAAGCACTTTATGTTTTTCTGTTCCTTTGTATATTGTTAAGGTCTTTTCAAATTCAGGGGTAATTCAGACTTGCACAGAGGAATTTAAGCCATACCACTTTTATGCAAAAAAACACTTTGGGTGTCCATAGTCGGACCAGTTAATAGTGTAAGTTTTCTTCCTAACGGGGCATACGAGCTAAGAACCTCCAGACTCGTACTTACCCACATAAGCTAGTGTTTTTTTTAAACTTTCTTTTTTGTACCCCATTTTTTTCTCCCTACTGAAAATTCACCTTTAATGCAATGCCCAACAGTTAATGAAAGGAAAAGGTTTTCAGTTACAGGTAACTGCAATCAATGTATATTTCCCTGGTCATTCACCCATTTAGAAATGTAAATCCTGGGGCGGAGCCTGGACTGCAAGCAGGCAAGACGTGCATCACTCGAGCTCCTGCTGTCAATGCCGAATACCTGGTGATATCCTGGCCTGGCAACCTCTACCCAAGGGGATTCCCAAGCTGGGGGTACCTAACCCTACCGGTAGATACCTTAATCGACGCCCTGAGGCAACAGGAACTGCAACGGCAGGTTGAGGCCTACTGGACTCAGACCAAGGGAGAGTCGGCCGCTTATGGGACTGACACCGGGCTGGACTCTCCTTAACTACCTGAGACGCTATTTTTATTTTTAAATGCCATGCACAAAATATTGAGTATTAGGTTCTTTTTATAATTTGCTTATCATTTCTGCTATCTCTCCTCACGCTGTCTAATGACACTGCAGCGTACTACCAATAATGCACCCAGGGGTGCACTAACTCAATAGCATGTTTACTTACAGTTATACTTGTATATATTAACATGTCTAGCTAGAAGTCTTGGCTCCCAACATTTAGCGTGCATAACAAGTATGATATACTGTACTAGGCCCTCCAGGCATTACTCTCGCAGTTAGACATGACTGTATAGCTTGAGGCCATCTTGTTTCTATAACATCATAAAATGGTAGTCGTATTTAGTAGATAGGGGTGTCTACGAGTATCCATTCGAGTAAATGTCGTGACCCCCTCGTGCAGGTCATGATTAAATATTGTGTTACGCGTCTACAAAAGCCTGTACACTCACTAATCCCATTACTATTATACAAGCATGCATACGTAGACTAATTACACTATTATAGTCCTACTCAAGTATTCCTAGCCTGTTTACTCTCATAAATATAAAAAATGTGCTGTATTACTCTGCTATGACAATGTTTGCTATTGAAATGCCTGTACTAGCTGTCGTGGCGCTACAGGCCTGTTATGTTTTCTTATGCACAAGAAAATAAAGAATAAAAAAAAATAAAATAAAAAAAATAAAGAGAAATGTAAATCCTATCCTCAAAGAGGCCTGTATTTTCAGAAATCTTATTCTTACCTTGTGGCAGACGCCCAGTTACAGACACTGCATACACCCCGGGTTTGAAGTTAGCTGATAGGGAGAAGAAAGGTGTAGTGTAAGTGGAACAGAGCAAGAAGTACTCAAAATGTATCAATGATAAATAAATACGTTAAAATTAAAGGAATAGTACACTTAACAATACAACATATTTAACTGTTTGTAGAGGTTTCCAGTCGTTATTTAACCCCTTAAGGACGGAGGACGGTTCAGGACCGTCATTGGCATTTTTGCGTTGCCGACCGGTGACGGTCCTGAACCGTCCAATGTACTTACCCGATCGCCGTCGTTCCCCCGGCGGCGATCGGCGGTGCTCCCGGTGTGGGGAGACTGCCTGCAGCCCAGGCAGTCTCCCCATGGCGGTTTAGGACCCCTGTGGCCATGTGATCGCCCAACAGGGCGACCACATGGTCACAATAGGTGTCCTAGTCTCTGCTGACAGGCAGTCTCCCTGCAACTGTAAAATAAAATAAAAATATTATATATGTGTATATATATGATATATAGACATATATTATACCTATATAATATACGTCTATATATCATACATATAATGTCATGCTAAGTGTATTTTTATATTAATATGTACATATATTAATATAAAAATACACTTATAATTTACACACGTATATATATATATATATATATAATATATAAAATAACTGTGCCTCATCTCAGGTCCCTATTTAGCCTTGTACTGCAGAGAGCCTCAGATGGAATTTTTTCCCAAGTAAGTGGTTAATCTCATAAGAGCAGACATTAGACTGTGAGAGTAGGACCTGCCAAAGATGGGGTACATTGACGTTGTGGCAGGCTTATGCAATGTATGATCATATAATGTAACTAAATCCCCATTTTTTTGCCTAGATTAGGTGTTTTTAAAAAAAACTTTTACAGACTAATAAAGTCTGTCGACATTGAAGTTGCTGTTTAGTAGATAGGAGAGTGCGCTGGATCTTGTGTATTTATTGTATAATATGGCCCCCAGCAGCACCCCATTTAAGCATGTTTAGGTGAGTGCAACCATCCCCCCATGTTTCCTATATATATATATATATATATATATATATATATATATATATATATATATATATATATATATATATTATAAAATACGAATAATAAATAATTTAAATTAAAAATAATAAATAAAAAAAATTATATATCTATACGAAATTTTATTCTAACTGTATTTTGATATTTATATATATTTATATCAAAATACACTTAGAATGAAATTGTATATATATCTATGTATATATAAATAAAAAGAATGTGAACTATTCATATGTCCATATACAAAATGACATAAATAATTATATAAATATACACGTAGACTTCAAATATATAAATATGCAAATATATTTAAATTCTACGTGCGTATTTATGTAATGTTTTTACATTTATAAGTAATTTTATGGATTGCAATTTAAGGGACCTGCCTGCCAACCCAGGCCGAAAGCCCAGAGAATTTAATTTGCCATCACTGTATTTTACCCTGTAACGTTCTACGACACCCTAAAACCTGTACATGGGGGGTACTGTTTTACTCGGGAGACTTCGCTGAACACAAATATTAGTGATTCAAAACAGTAAAACATATCACAGCGATGATATTGTCAGTGAAAGTGACTTTTTTTGCATTTTTCACACACAAACAGCACTTTTACTGATGATATAATTGTTGTGATACATTTTCCAGTTTTGAAACACTAATATTTGTGTTCAGCAAATCTCCTGAGTAGAACAGGACGCCCCATGTACAGGTTTTATAGCGTTTTTGAAAGTTACAGGGTCAAATATATGGGTCAAATATTTTTACATTGAAAATGGCCAGGTTGGTTACGTTGTCTTTGAGAGCGTATGGTAGCCCAGGAATGAGAATTACCCCCATGATGGCATACCATTTGCAAAAGTAGACAACCCGAGGTATTGCAAATGGGGTATGTCCAGTCATATTTTAGTAACCACTTAGTCACAAACACTGGCCAAAATTAGCGTTCAATTTAGTTTTTTACTTTTTTCACACACAAACAAATATGAACGCTAACTTTGGCCAGTGTTTGCGACTAAGTGGCTACTAAAAAAGTCTGGACATACCCCATATTGAATACCCTGGGTTGTCTACTTTAAAAAAAAATATGTACATGTGGGATGTTATTCAGAGATTTATGACAGATAATAGTGTTACAATGTCACTATTGATACATTTTAAAAATGTATGTTTTTAAACCGCAATATCCTACTTGTACTTATAGCCCTATAACATGCAAAAAAATAGCAAAAAGCATGTAAACACTGGGTATTTTTTCAGGACAACATTTTGAATCTATTTAGCAGTTTTTTTCATTCGCTTTTGTAGATGAGTAAAAGATTTTTCACATAAAATTCAAAAAAACGTGTATTTTTTTCAATTTTTCATCATATTTTTTCATTTTTTTAAAATTAAATTACATGAGATTATATAAATAATGGTATGTAAAGAAAGCCCCTTTTGTCCTGAAAAAAACAATATATAATTTGTATGGGAACAGTAAATGAGAGAGCGGAAAATTGCAGCCAAACACAAACACCACAAAAGTGTCAAAAAGATGCTTGGTCGCAAATGTACAACATCGCAAAAAAAGTCCGGTCCTTAAGGGGTTAAAAATCAAAAATGCCTGTGTTTTATTTATTTTATTAAACAAAATGATTTTACATTGGTAGCATGAAAAGAAAACGTAATTTTAATTGCAAAATAAAATAAAAAAAAAAAAAGGGGGGAAGGTCCACATCTGGTCATCAAGACCAACTGCTTTCATTTTGCATGTTTGAAAGTGATAAACGTGAGTAAAATGTGGTAAAAGGCAATGGAGAATGTCTGGTTTTACTGTAGTTCTTGAATCTACAAGTGCACTTGAAAGTGTTTGATGCAGACTTGCTCACAATCCTTTGGCAAATGGTCGGTTCTGTGCGAGAAATGTTTTTAAAGATGCTTTTGTGATGAGATTAATAGAACTTCGAAATATAGCAATAAGCTTTTTTTGTCCTACTCCCTTTGAAGCAATCCTGAACCCATGACAGGCATCACCAGGCTGCATATTGCATTTAAGGTAGAGAAACAGAAGTAGTTTATTCCTACAAGATGAGTGGGACTCCGATGAGCCTCAGATTCTCTTGCGCACACTAGCTGGATGAAGGCCTAGTGTGGTTACAATTGTACCTGAGGGGCTGTCATCTACGTTACAAAAACAATGGGGGTGTGCCCTACACGCCTGGGTGACTTGGGTCTATAAAATTCCAAGGTATCCCTGATCCAATACTCCGTTATTCTGTAGCGCCCTGTCCTGGCAACTAGAATTCTATCATTCTATTCCTGTTCTTCTTGCTGCCCTGATCTGTTCCAGTTTCGTATCCTTATTCTCTGCTATTCTACTGGACTCCTGACCATTGGCCAGACTATAGGTTATTCGATGTGAGATGCCCACCCTGACTTTTGGCTTTGTACTGACTGGTTGTCTCACTCCCTTAATGGCTCCAATGCCATGATTCCAGTTTCCCTTGAGACTTCAGTTTCTTCAATAAAGCCCCAACGTTACCACATAACTTTCTGTGAGCCTCTCTGCATCTCCAGGCCTTCCTTGGGTGTGCTGATTCTCAAGGTATGCCATTGTCTCCACTTTCCATAACAAGCACCAGAGTCGTGCTGGTGAGGGAGACAAAGTGCAAGGTACTCTCCACCAGGGCTAAACATTTCCCCTCGCAAGTGGAAATTTAGCACCTGGTGAGTATAAATTCACCCCTGGTGGGTATGCTATGGCAAATAACGTTTACAGCCTAGCTGGTAGCATAGGACTTTGAATTTAAAGACCTGCCCTGCACCATAAACTATGCAATGAAGAAAAGTTGACATGGTGCTTCGAACAATCCTTTAAGTTTGGGTTAGAAAGTTTCAGCAATTGCCTTTCCAGTGGCTTGCTTTATTTGAAAATAAGCCATTGACAGAGGAACCATAAAAAAAAAAAAAAAAAAAAAAAAAAAAAAGTATGCATTATGGGCAGTTTTCCTCTAGGAAGCTAACAGACAAATGGCATCAACATCTTCCCACTTGTTTCGAGAGCTGGAGTCACGAAGTAAAATATTACCTTTAAAAAGATGCTCTCCTGTCCCTTCTCTGCTTGGCGAAAGTAGATGCATATGCCATCACAGGCAACATTATGCAACAACTCTTTTATCTACTTAGTATTATAATGACTCTCTTACATGCTCACACAGTGTCCAGGTGCAGAAAGGACAGGAGAGTGCAGATGGGGGAGCACCCGGGGTGTTATACCATTTCTTTATAATTGACAGTTTTTTATTTGTAGTACAACGCAAAGCAATTGGGGGAGGGGATACAGAATGAAGAAATAAGGAGAAAGAGGCCACATGGCCCAGTAGACATTTTGCATTACATAACATTTTTGTTTGCATTACATAACATATTTGTTTGAGATTAACAGCTTTGTTCTATTATACACTATTTGCATATGTTACATTTTGTACTAGTTAGCTGTTATGTTTGAGGTTGTTTCATCTGCTGGTAAGCTTGTCCTTTAAAGTGTTGTGTTTGCGAAGTACCCAAATTTGTATGTATATAATGTAATTAAGAAATACAAAATACAAGATAAGGTATATAGGTGGAAACAAACTTATTTACAGTGAAAGGCAAGTACTATGGAATGTTGCCATTGGGTTGTGTGTCTATCATTCGACGAACTCCGCCTGGTCTGCACGGTGATGTCTGTCTTTCTGTGTGTGATTGGTAAGTTTAATATGTGGCGTGTAATGTCATGTCACATCATAGACAGATGGGAGGTGCGCTCTAAAGTTCTGCCACAGGTCATACGACTGTACGTTTGTGGGCACCTGAGGTGTAGCAAACCTTTCATATGCCACATTCGTGGATATCAGACCGATTATCTCTTCTATGGGAGGGGTTACCTCTGTTCTCCAATACCTGGCTATTATCGTTTGTGTTGCTACAATTATTAAAAACATTAATTTACGGACGTGTTTTAGTTGGTTGAGAGGGATAATGTGAAGTAAGTAGGCCTCTGCTGTTAGTGGCAGGTGTGTCCCCATGCTTTTGTGAATAATTCCTTCTACCTTAACCCAGAGTGGCCTAATTCGTGGGCACGACCACCAAATATGATACATGTCCCCGGGTGTCTCCTGGCATCTCCAGCAGACGTTGCTTGTTGATTGGTACATTTTGGACAACTTGCTGGGTGTCAGGTACCACCGGTATAATATTTTCCTCGCTACTTCGAGGTGTGAGGCGCACTGTGATGAGCCCTTATGAGCTGTAAATGCTCTGGCCCATTCTTCGGGTGTCAGGTCTCTCCCTAGGTCTTTGTGCCATTCCCTCTGGAAACCCCATAGCTGTGCTTTCGGTTCTCCTACAATAGAGTTGTAGCAGAATGAGAGGGTTTTTGTTGGGTGTCTTGTGCTGAGACACTTGCTTTCAAAACGTGACATTTGTCCTGTCGCTTGGGTCTCGTGTGTCTTATTGTGCTCTCCCCCAATTGTGCCGTGGAGTTGTGTGTATGAGAAGTGGGCTGTTTGTGGTATTTTATGTTGGGTTTGTAAATCTGCGAAACTCTTCAGGACCCCTGAATGGGTCAGCTGATGTAGGTGAGTTATCCCATGTGAGGCCCACGTCTTATAGTTGAATGACGGGTTCAACACATGTAGAGACCTCAGTGGGGTCGCTGGGGACCATCTGGATGGCGAGCAAACCCTATACCTGTTCTTGTCCCAGATCGAAAGCATCAACCTAGTAGTCGGTAACATCTTAGGTGTTTGGGGTCGTAATTCTCTAGGGGCCCACAATAGGTGTGACAAGTGTTTCCCCCCCAGTCTGGCTGATTCCAGTGCCACCCATTGTGGGGGCTGTGCTATGGCGTGGCAGCCTATTACATTCGCTAATTGTGTGGCTCTGTGATATTCCCTGACGTCTGGGAAGCCCACTCCTCCCTCTTTCACTGTGCGTGATAGGAGCTTCCATGGGACTCTTGGCTTCTTGTTTTGCCAACTGAACCTGAGAAGCGTCGTTTGTAGGGCCTTGAGGAATTTAGGGGGGGTATTGATTTGTAGTGAGCGGAATAGATACAGGATCTTTGGCAATATCACCATTTTAATAGCCGCACACCGCCCTATCCAAGACATATATTTTCCCTCCCAGGTCTTTAGAGTGTGTTCTATCTCTACGTGCAGTTTTTGATAGTTCATCGTGAAAAGGGCATTATGGGATCTCGTCAGTTTAATACCCAGAAAAGTAAGATAGTCCTGTCTCCAGTCATACTTAAATGCTGTCCGTAGTCTGTCCATGATGTCTCTCTCTCTATACCTATTCCCATTGCTTGAGTTTTTGTGGTGTTGAGTTTATAATAGGATTGTGCACTGTATTTCTGTAGTTCTTTTTGGAGGTTGGGGAGGGAGATGATTGGTTGGGAAAGAGTTAGTAGTACATCGTCTGCAAACAAATTGATTTTGTAGTTTCGGTCATTTATTTGGATTCCATGAATGTTTGGGTTGCGTCTAATTGCTTCAGCTAGTGGTTCCAGGGCCATTACATATAGAAGAGGTGACAGGGGGCACCCCTGTCTGGTCCCATTGGTAATGGCGAACGGGTCCGATTGGAACCCCGATGTAGTCACCACTGCATTTGGAGAGCTATATAAGGCTTTAACTGCTGTTAGATATTGTTGTGGGATCCCAAATTTCGTTAGAACTGCCTCGAGAAACCGCCAGTTTAGTCTATCAAAGGCTTTCTCGGCGTCAAGGGAGACTATGAGGCCTTGCATGTTGTCTGCGTGAATAGTTTGAATGATATCTACTACTTTCCGGGTGTTGTCTGATCCCTGTCTCCCGTGCACAAATCCCACTTGGTCGTCTGAGATAATTGATGGAAGTATGTTTTTAAGTCGTGTGGCTAGAATCTTGGCATAGAGTTTGGTGTCAGCGTTTAATAGTGAAATAGGGCGAAAGTTCTGGCAGAGAGTTGGGGGTTTGCCTGGCTTCGGTAGGGTTATCACATTAGCCGTTAAAAATTCAGGGGGGAAGGACCCCGTCTGTCGTGCATGGTTAAATGCTAGTGCGAGCTGCGGGGCCAGGAGGTGTTTGAATCTTTCGTAATATTCATTGGTGTACCCGTCGGGTCCCGGGGCTTTGCTTTTAGGGAGCGATTCTATACACTCAATTATTTCGTTTACTGTGATTGGGGATGCAAGAATCTGTTTTTGGGATTCAGTTACCTCTGGTAGTGGAATCTCTGCTAGGTATGCTTGTATACTAGTGTCTGAGGGATTTGGGGTGTTTAGGTCATCTTTGAGATTATATAGCTGGCCATAATATTGTGCGAATTCCTTGCATATCTCTGCGGGTAGGTGTAGTTTAGTGCCTGTTTTATGTATTATGTGCGCAATTCGTGTTTGTTGTTGTCTGTCTCTCAAACGTTGGGCCAGGAGTTTGCTCGCCTTGTTGCCTTGTACATATGTGTGCATTTTTAGTCTGTTGAGCATGAATCCAAATTTGTGTAATCTGATCTCTTTGAGCTTCTCTTGTAGGGCAGTTATTTGTCGTTTGTGGTCTAGACTTGGAGACGTTTGGTTTTCCCTATGTAGTTGTTCTAACTGCTGTGTAGTTTGAGACATATCTTTATCGGCTTTCTTTTTAAGGTATGATGATCTGCTTATTAGTGTGCCTCTAATTACAGCCTTATGGGCTAGCCATAGCACATGTGGGTTTCGGACTGACGCAGTGTTTGTGGCGAAGTAGTGCTGTAGGTCTTTTTCTAGTGTAGTACAGAAATCTGTGTCCTTTAGGAGTTGTGCATTCAGACGCCAGGGGCTTCTGTGTTTATATTCGTATGAGCTTGTAATTGTTGTTATGACTGGGGCATGGTCAGACCAATGAATGGGCGCTATCTCACAACCCATCACCTGGGACATGGATGTGTCATGCATTAGACACCCATCAATTCTCGAGTAGGAGTTGTGTGCTTTGGAGTGGTGGGTATATGTTTTTTCTTTCGGATGAAGGGCCCTCCACACATCTCGTAAGCCGAACGTGGCTAACAGATTCCTAATTGCTTTGCTTTGTTTTTTAAGGGTGCCATAATTTGGGGTAGAGGGAGATCTGGTGGAGTCCACTGTTGGGTCAAGAACATGGTTCAGATCTCCGCTAAGTATCAGGGTGCCTTTTCTTACTGAAACGGCTTTTGTGAGAACCCCGTGAAGGAAGTTCCTTTGATTGGCGTTTGGGGAATATATGTTGACCAAGGTGTAGTCTGAGTCATTGATAGCGCCCTGCCAAATGATGTAACGCCCCCCTGGATCTATAATGTGTGTGTTTGGTGAGACAGTCAGGTCCTTACTTAGGAGTATGGAGACTCCTCTGGATTTGTGCGGTGTTGTGGCGTGGATTTGGTGGGGGTATTTTTGGGTACACAGGGATGGGTGAGTGTCGCCCCTGAAGTGCGTTTCTTGGAGATATACGATATCCGCCTGTGTTTTGCGTATGTCCTTTTCTAGTGCATGACGCTTGAAGGGGATATTCAAACCCTGCACATTATGGGAATATAGTTTAAGACTGAATGTGAGTGACTGGCGGTTGTGCTGATCTTGTTTTGTGGCTCGAGTTTAGCTCATTGGATCCCTTTATGTTGTCCGTCCCGTGACGTCTAAGTGTAAACCCCAGGAGGCCTCCGGGTCTCTGGAGGAGTCTTGTGTGGCCCCAGTTAAGTCTGTGCGTGCGAGGGTGTCTGTGTGTGTGTAGCATTCGGAATTCTTTCCTCTCCAGATCTTTATAGGTATCAGTATATTCGATCATAGACATTGCCAAGAAAAAAAAATAACGATAACAGTAAACATATAAATATAACCATAACCAAAACATTTTCCCGGGTATTGCGCCCTACGGGAATGCGCGGATAGATTAATTCCTGCTAGTTTCTCCCACTAGCTATGTCCTACGCGGGGGTGCGTGGAACCAGGTCGAGACCTTGGATACCCAGCCGACCTTGGCCCCCAAGCCTCCGGCTCTGGTATGTGACCCCTGTGAGTTATATGCTTAGTCCGATTAAGGAAATCACTGCAGGGCTTAGGGCCGCTAAATAAAGTTATAGCGATACTACCCCGTACTAACTATGGGTCTCATAGTATGGTGTGTCTTTGGGTGTTGGGCGTTGGGCGGGAGGAGGTGGGTGCCATGTTAGACATCGACTTGCCCTGCCCGGATAGGGGTAAAGCGGGCCTAGTGTGGTTCCCAGAGGTGAAGCCGCCCCCCCTGTGTAGTCTACAAAACAGAGCCCTCGGTCCCCCTCCCCCCTATTGCTGACTCTTGCTGCTACAGCATCACCCCTATTAATCTCTGGCACTATGCAATAGAGTACCATATGTAGCGCAGAGTTAAGTTATATTACCCATTTTCCGATCTTGTTTGAAATAAGTCAATTCTCACAAGTCCCTTGGGTCATTCGTAGCTATAATATCCAGGTTGTCTCGTCTTTAGGGTAGGCTACCCAAATAGAAGATGATTAGCAGCCTGTCAACCCTGTTACATGTCCGTCGCCGATCTGGAGGACTTGGACTGTCTGGTTTGCTTCCACTCCGGTTGTATCTCCATTGGTCGTTTGGATCTTTCGGGCTCGGTTGTCGTGATGTTGATGTTGATGCCCCAGCTTCTTAGCATGCGGATCGCAGTGCCTACATCCGTCGCTGCGTGAGTTTTACCTTCTCTGGCTATAAGCAGCTTGATTGGGAAGCCCCAGCGGTATTGGATGTTTCTGTTTCTCAGCTCTGATGTTACTTCTTTAAAGGCTCTCCTGCGCTTCAGGGTTTCGGCGGAGAGGTCAGCGAACACTTGAATGGCTCTGTATTTTTCCGGCATGTCTTGTGGCGAGCGTTTGGATCGGAGAATCGCCTCTTTGACATGATAATAATGTAGCTTCGTGAGGACGTCCCTAGCTGTAGATGCCGGTAGGTGTTGCGGTTTCGCCACCCTGTGGGTTCTGTCCAGGAGCAGCATGCTGTGAGGGATATCAGGAGCTAGTGCTTGAAACAATCCCGTTAGGTAGGCCACAAGGTCTGCGGCTGGGACGTCTTCAGGTACTCCTCTTACCCGTAGGTTCTGGCGTCGGGATCTATCTTCCAAATCGATATTTTTTAGCTCCTGGTGCTCTAGCCGATCTTCCATTTCCTCCAGTTTGGCTACTATGCTGTTGTGTGATTCAGCATAGTCAGCCATTTTGCTCTCCATGTGGGCTGTGCGGTTACCCAGGTCTAGGATGTCCCTCCTCAGGTCTGCAATAGCTGCTTGCACTGTGTTCTGGATTTTAATAGTTACAGCGTCCAGCATTTTCTGGAATTGATCTCCCTGAATTTGGATGGTGTCCTGTGGGGAGTGTGGCCTCGACATTTCTCTGTCGTCTCCACTGCCGTCTCCATCTTGCTGTAATGGGGCCGCGGGCTTTTGACTTGCCTGTTTCGCTGCGAAGAAGGAGTGTTTTTCCTTGGTCTCCGTCGCTTTCCTTGATCCTCTTTGTGTCATGCTGTAGGTACCGTACTCCTGCCGTGATTTTGGGCTGTTTAAATGCTTTTTACACTGCTTTAGAAGCCGTTAGCCGGGGAGCTCCGTCTCTATGCGTCCATACAGCTCAAGCGCAGGCTCCGCCCCCCCGTGTTATACCATTTCAAAACAGTTTGACGCCTTAAAATAAGACTTTACTGATAGACTCCATCCAAAAAAAATATTAACTGAAAGGAAGTTGTTTTAAATTAAGAAAGTCCCTTTAAATGTCTAAGCAAACAAGTATTTTCACCGATTATAAAGTACTAAATGAGAACGTGTGACAATGAAATAGAATTACTTACTTATCCTCTGCCACTTGGATACCCAGCTGTCATCAGGACTCATCATTGCCACAATCCTAAAGAAATTACGCTCACATTAGTGGATTAGGAAGGATGAAAGGTGTTCAGTATACAGCAAAGATGCACCTTTAATCTATTAGGTCTATGATATACTACACTGACTGTAAAATCTGACTAAACAATCCCTGCCACTTAACCTAAATAGGAGTTCACTGTTTAATTTCAGTGTTTAATCCTATTGTAAGTGCCATGCCATGGGCTTATTGCTACATAAACTCACATTTGCATGTTATTTTTACAGATAAGAGATAGTTTTCTCACAATCCTTTGCAACTGTTCTTGTTGGATTTACAGATCACACTTTTTAAATAGCCGCAAACAATAGTAGATGCCTTTTTACGGTTTATTCACTAAATAACATATTGAGAATTATTACAGAGTAAAAATAGGTAATGGGACTAGAATGATAATTTTCCCAGACCGACTATTTTGGCCTAAATTTCCCACCTCCCACCCCACTTTACTAATATTCACGGTTTGGCAGTTAAACTCCTTGGTTGTAGTAAACATTGATTCCAGGGAAGGGAGACCAAATTCCACAAAGACAACAACGTGAACTGGACTCCATACAAGTTTATTTACTAAAGTGACAATTATCATGAATTCAAAGTACATTTTTAAATGGTTACTCAAAGCATTACAACCTGTTTTGGTTATAATGTCAGGAGTACCCAAGCTGTGTTTCCAGGTAATGGGCTGACCATTTTGCAACAGTTTGCCCTTTCACCTGATTCTACCATATGTCTGGCCTCCTTTAAAGGGACACTATAGTCACCTGAACAGCTTCAGCTTAATGAGGTTGTTCAGGTGAGAACTATAGCTCCCTGTAGCCTCTCATGTAAACACTGTATGTTCTGAGAAAATACAGTGTTTGCAACTGGAGGTGTTCCTAGCTTTCAATGTAGTCACTCACAGTGAACCAGAGGGACTTCATGGGTTGATGGAAGCATAATATGCCTCCATCCACTCAGCACTGTGCACAGCATCCTGTAATTCAGTATCTCCTCCCTCTGCATGCAGACACTGAACTTTCCTCCTATGGGGAAGCACTGTGATTGGATCAGGCTACCACATGTCAGCAGACTGCTTGTTTTTCTGAGTAAAAATAGTAATATAATTGCAATTCTGTACATAAAAAATAAATAAAAATAAATGCACACAGATTTGACATCAGCCAGTCTGGAACTCTAGTTTCAGGCTGTCTGATAACACCACGTGACACTGCCAAAGCTGAAATTACTCCTCTGGCAGGAAAAGTGTTAACCTCCATATGTGCAGCGTTTCATACAGAAATACTGCCCACAGAGACTAGACACCATGATCACTTCAAATATCTGATGTGGTAGAGTTGCTTGGAGTAAGCCTTTAAGGCAAAAATAGCAAAACTAGAAAAATTCTAAAATTCTCCAACTCAGCTATGCTTCCAGTACGATTACTCACTGTAGTGAATAGCACCATTTTATTTCCATACAATTTAAGAAACCTGCTATGATTTGTAGAATTGTGATTCTGTTCTCAATGCGTAAAAAAAAAAACCCCATAAAATAAAACACGTAATTGTTACCTTTATCCATCCTGTTTACCTGGTAAAAATAAAAGGGGGGGCCGGTACCCAAGCTGGACGGTCAGAAGACAGCAGCCCCTGTAAAATCTAAACCTTTAAGCTATAAAAATTATGAGTTTTGTTCCTTACACTGACCAGCAACAGCGGCCCTCAGCCTGCAGAGAGCACTGGATCCAGGGTGAGGCTGGCTCAACGAGTATTAGTCCCTTGTAGGAGAAATCTTTACTACTACAGTCGAGGCCTACTCCGGCGGTGGAGTGGACGGCCGCTGCCCCGCTATCCTGCCTAACAGTGCTCAGCCAGGGGCTCAGACCCACGAGGAACCAGTCCTGCCCCCCCCCCCCCTTTGGACCAGTGGGGGTGATCACCCTGGGGCCCCGACCACTGCAACACAACTAAGGCTTAGCAGGATTGCCATCCCTACACACAACCCAGGCGTTACACCTAAGATGACTCTCATATCTATTGACTCTCATATCTAAAGCACGCACCCAGCTAATTGTAAACAGCGTATATTGCCCACCTGTAACGTTCTAAGCTGGAAGACTTAAAACTACCTTCTCATAACCTACTAATTGACTCACTATCTACTTATAGCTCCTAATAAACTATGGTTAACAGATGCTACCTGCAACTAGTCTATTTAAACCATGCATAATCTTACTAAAACCTTCCTAACTATAAAATTGTGCAAGTACTAACATATACCCCACTGTTACAAATGTTCGACAAGCATGAGGATTGCCATTGGGGTACCCCATGCACGTTTGTTATTTCATATGCACTGCAAAAATCATTTGACTTAAAAATTAAAGCGTAATAAAAATTTCAAACTGTTGAGCAAGTATTTATAAAAAAAAAAAAAAAAAATTTTTTTTAAGAATTTAGCAGTTAACTAGTTTTAGGAATCTATCAAGATTTGTGTCCCCCACATGTTCTGCAGTCTCTGTTTACACATGTTTCAACACCATTAAAAGTAATAATGTGGATATCTAACTTCAAATATCTTTTCTAAATTTAAATTCTTACATTTAAAAAAAATAAAAATAAACTCATCAATATTTTAAGCTGAACTTAAGATGTAGACTCTGCAGCAAGAGAAAAAAAAATACACACCCATCAAAGGAAGAGCTTGTACAATCATAAACCATCTCGCGGTTTCCTTTCATCTGTACATATGCATCACAGTTGTCACAACCATCATATTCGAATTGATCTATAGTCTAAAATAAATAAAAATGTGTTAGAAATCTGTATTTTTATACACTTGATTGAGGTAATAGAGAAGTAGTGCAAACTGACAACATTTCTGAATTTGTGATCAAAGCCAATTGTTACTCCAGGCCCCAACAGAACCTTTATGCATATTATACATTTTAGCCTGAATAACTAGCTGTATTTTGGTGCATGCCTTTTTTTTATTATAATTTTTACTCAAATAATTTTTTTTTTTAAATAAATGCAGTGCATTAAAGACTAAAGGTTTTCTGCACACTTTATATATGTATAACATTAAAGGGTTACTCGGGAGCTGCCCTGAGCAGTGTTACAGGCAGCATGTCAAGATCCTGTGCCTGGAGCGGTGAGGGACTTTCCAGGAGAGGATGTCTGGACCACCAGAGAGGGGGGCGGGGCCTGCTAGCCAAGATGGCCAGACGTGCTTACTGAGGGCTCTTGCACCAGCAGGCACAAAAACGACCATCCTGACTACCCAAACGCTGCCAGCTACACGAGACACCCAGAAAATGAAACAGGACCACTCGGGGAATAGAAAGGTACCCGTCCTGCACCAAAACATGAAACAAGCACCTGCACCAGCCACGCGGCCTACACCGGAGCGGAGCCCGAGGCCTGGGGGAAGCGGCCGACCCCACGGCACGGGACCAGCTCAGACACGGCAATCGAACACTGCCCTGCTGCCCCCCCTCTGGACCGGCGGGGGTTATCCCGGTCCTCGCGGGGGTCGATCACCCCAGTAAAGCAGCTCGAACAAGCGACTGAACCTGCAGCCGAGCGGGAATATGGGGGCCCAAGCAAGATGGCGGCGCGGACGCGCCTGGCGCCAAATCGCACCCTCACTACACCACCCAAGCACACGCTGGAGTTCTTTCACAGGCTCTGTGCCAACATGGGGACAAAATTCTGCACCCAGGGTCAGCACTACCACCTGGTGCTGAGGGAAACGGCGGCATGGATTCGCCCGGCTACCCGACGCCTCCAGACGGAGAAAAAGCTGGAGACCGGAACGGCGGGAAATGGCGGCATGCCCCCCAGACCCCGGCACTCGCCCTCACACACCAGAGCGAGACCACCAAGCCTGCCCGACCTACTCACCACTCAGCGGCATCGGAATCATCCGACCAACGAAGCACACCTCACACTCCCGGACGAGTGACTCACCGCAATGCATCACAGCACCCTACCAGCGACAGACACAGGCGGAGAGACCCCCCCAAGACCTGCGGGTGACAGAATAGAGCCGTGGCACCAACTTTACCATTGTACCCGGCCCACCTGCCTAGCCTCCAGAACCGGCATTGGCTAACCAAGGCGAACTGCACCAGAGACGGACTATGCTTCTACACGCCCATGAGCACTGATAAAGCATAATCCCACTGTACATGCCGCTATTAATGTACTGTTCCTATGCCCATTATTACCTCAGCCTGCTAATGTAGAATGCACTACTTATACCGTTATACTTTGTTTTTGCTCGTTAGTCAAGCTCCTTACCTATGTTCTGCTTAGCACTTCTCACGATACAAGCCCAAATGCCTGGTATTAGACACGTGTACCTCACCTGATACAGGCACAAACCACACAGGCACACGTTCTACCTAATCGATAGCTGAAGTATATTTTGCATCTAAAACACACACACACACACACACCATCTCCACATGCCTCCTCGCATTTATGAATCATCTGACAAAACTTTCATGTGTTTTAATGTAAGGGGTAGCTCCAAGCAAATAATTGGGTGGACAAGGCTTGTGTGTCCATGCATGCATATTCTCCATGTTAAACGTCTTTAGCGCAATAATCAGCATGCCTAACACAGTTCATTTTTTATCAATACTATTAGCATATTGTTAGTATGTTTAGCCAGAAGCATGTTTGCTTTTTCATTCGACTGACATGTTATTTCTCTTACTTTTAAAAAATGTGCAAATGTTGATTCTGTCATGCCAATGTCACATTTTATCATATTCTGCCTTGCATGCAGCTACTGTCGTGGCAATACAGGCTCATATGTACTCGCTTGCATACTAACCATAAAGATTGTCAGCCGTAGTACTCACCACAGTTGTCAATACATGCGAGACTTATTGTTTAACCAGCTAGCATTATTATATCAGTTTAGCATTTTCCGGTGGAGGTTACATACCTGAATAGTCTACTACTATTAGGCTTAAACTACAATAGGCTCTATCAATAGATACTGGCTCAATGTGGAAGAATGCCTAGGTGCATCAACTAAAGGCTACAGTTAAAAAAAACTTCACCGTATCAGCCTGATCATTTAGCTAGCAATGTACAACTGTCTTACTCGCGTTGTTATCGTTTACCCTCGCACTGACTAAACCTGATTATAGCGTAAATTTACACTTAAAATCAAAACTATACTGTTATAATTCTTGAAGCCTGAACATGTTGTAAAAATGTACCTACTAACCATCTAAACAATGTAAACCTTTCATCTTATTACTACAAAAAAAGTGCAAGATTTACTGTTTACCCCTATGTTCCAACTGTTCGTAATGTGCTAGAGGACTGCCTTTGGAGTACCTCATAAGCAACTGTTATCATCATACGCACTACAAAAATAAAGAATTATAAATAAAGGGTTACTCAAATTTTCTGCTTTTAGAAGTGGTCATAGTTTTAGGAATATGATGTGCATTGTGCAGCACTCCTGCTTGAAAATCTCACTTTTGCGCCAGTGGGATATTTACACCCCTGGCACAAGTGACTTAGGCAGCACGTGTCACGATTCTCGGAACCAAACACGCTAACACACACAGAGAAAAGGTGCAGTACCGGACCTTAGAGTGGCCGGGCTAAGCACACAAAGAATAGTCAGGAAACAAGCCGAGTAAGGGGAACCAGAAGACAGAATAACGAG
This sequence comes from Pelobates fuscus, assembly GCF_036172605.1. NCBI lineage: Eukaryota > Metazoa > Chordata > Amphibia > Anura > Pelobatidae > Pelobates > Pelobates fuscus. The sequence goes on along the minus strand of NC_086317.1, from coordinate 93,961,036 downwards.
AGACAAGCCGAGGTCAAAGGGTAGGAGAAAGTCGCAAAGTCGGATACACAAGCCAGAGAGTACGTAACCAGAGAGAAACACAAGTTCAGTAGCAATACTAGCAAGCAAAGACCACAACAGGGCAGAGAGAGACAGGAAAGGTAAGTATTTAAACCCATAGATTAATTCTGATTGGATATGTTCCAATCAGAATTAACAATCACACGTGGGAGATATCTATACCTCCCACTGTGATTGAGGCACTGTGCCTTTAACGCCGGGTCAGGTGGCTGACCCCGGCGTTTACAAAAATGGGCGGTCTCCCAGCGTGCAGCGTCATGCATGCTGCCGCAGGTGGGTGGAGAGGAAGACGCGGGCGGCATCCGAGGCTGGGAGGATGCCGTCCACACGCCGGGAAGGGGACCGCGGACGGCTGGAGGGTGAGTGCTGCAGCGGACTGAAGCCTCCCCTCGTAGCCGCCCGCGGGATCCTGACAGCACGGAACTCCATTGCCTAAAGTCAATTCTGTGCAAAGGCAGGGCACCTGCAAGGGAAAGCCTAGATCTCCCCTCTGTCGCTCAGTGAGCTCTCATCCATCTCTGTGCATGTACACTAAGCCAGTGAGAATTGTCCGACCAATGATTGGACAATGGAGAGGGAAGGGACTTTGTGGTGTGATCTTGGACAGGGCGTGAAATAAACTCTACCGGCACCTGATGCCAATTAAGCTTTACTGGCGTGGACAAGCTTTAAGTACCTAATACTGCATTTTAAAATGAAGGTAGTGTTGAATAAACCCTTTAAGTATGAATAAAAGGTTTCCAAAAATACGGGGCAGGTGGAATTCTCTTTTTTAATTATTATTATTTTTTTTTTTTACAACAAGCACAAAACCCCCCAAAACCCTAAAAAGAAAATAGAGAATTAAATGAATTGAACTTTAAGTCCCAGAAATCTCTGCATTGAACAGAAATTAGGATGCACACATGGAGCTTTAAAATCTGCTAACAGGTCCCCTTTACACTTTATCCTTTGTAATTCTCAGTTAAAAATAAAGAAGACACTTTAAAAAATATTTTATTTTTTTTTACACCATGGCCATGAGTTGAAGTCACTTATGACTTTGCTTACTTCAGGCAGGCTATAGGGATTTTTGTCAGGGAGAACAAGAAGGTTTCAAGTAGAACTTTGCAGAGATTGGCCCAAAAGTTCTGATTTACAATGTATTGGGGTCATTATGAAGACTGATGGTGAGTCTTTATTACATTACCATGACACAAACACACACACACGCTTAACATCCAAACACCCGAATCACTTCTATAAGATTTCTGGCTACCAAAATACTGAATATTAAAGTTAACAACATAATAAAAAAAAAAAATGGTAAAAAAAAATAAATAAAAAAAAAAAAATACAAAAGAAATTGCATGTTTTGCGCCACTAATACAGAAGATATGGATCTGCAATTTAGCACATTTGGCTGTTTCAATGTGCAATAAATACGTCAAAGACTGTAAGGTTGAGAACCTTGTTGATTTGACATTGAATGGCACTAACAATAGAATGGAACCATAGAATGTTCTTTCCAGGTGACATACATTGCCCTCCAATAGCACTGAAAATGGAAAAGTCCTGAGAAAGGGATAGTTTATGATCTTCACATTTTTTAGAGAACAGAAAATTCTTGACTGAGACAAGAGCATACTTAAAAATTCCAGTATAATATTGGTATAACAGCTACAATGTCTCTTGGGCATTTCTGGAGCAAAGGTCTTGCTCTCTGTTCCCTTGCACACCCTGCAGTGATGCCAGGAGCTGGGATATGCCGTCACTCTGGCCCCAGCATCACTCAACAGCGCACGAGAGAGCAGGAGCAGAGCTTGAAGATTACAGGAGCTCCACTGGAAAGGATCCACTACAAATGTAGGGTTGTTAGGTAGACTTAAATGTATAAAATAAATACTTTGCAAGTGTTTGAGAGAATGTGTGTCAGTGCATCTGTTTAAGTGACTGGCCCCACTTTAATAGCATGGGAGAGGTGTTTTTACTCACCTTTTTCCCATGCCGTACCAGTCTCGCTGAGGCTGGTCCTGCCTGCATGGCTGAGAAAATCAATCTTGATGATCTCAGCCAATTCCATACATTCCCAAAGAATTGAAAGGCTATTGTGCATGTGCGGCAAAACACTGTGCCAATCAGCATCTCCTTATAGAGTTGCATTGAATGAATGTAACTATTGGAAACGTTTAGTGTCTCCATGCAGAGCGTGGCGACACTGATGGTTGGTGCACATTGTGCAGCAGTGGACTAGAAAGCACATGTAGTGGTCGATTGAGTGACTGCCACGCAAGGTGTTACTAGGCAACAATGTAAACACTGTTTACATTGAACCGCCTGCAGGGACAGGCTATAGACACCAGAACCACTTCATTAAACTGTAGTGTTTCTGGTGACTATAGTGTCCCTTTAATAATTGTATTTTTGTTGTTGGAAGAAGAAGAAAAAAAAACAAAAAAACAACATGCCTAGGTTCTAACTATAACTGGCTCCTAAAGCCAGAGCAAATTTATCAGGCCCTCCACTAAGCACTAACACCACTACATGTTAAAGGGTTTTTTGTGCCTAGATCATGTCCATTAAAGGGCCACTATCGGCACCCAGACCACTTCAGCTCAATGGTCTGGGTGCCAAGTCCATCTAGGGTTAACCCTGCCTGCAGTAAACATAGCAGTTTCAGAGAAACTGCTATGTTTACATGTGGGTTAATCCAGCCTCTACTGGTTGTCTCATTGACAGCCGCTAGAGGCCCTTCTCACTGTGATTTTCACAGTGAGAAGACGCCAGCGTCCATAGGAAAGCATTGAGAATGCTTTCATATGGACTGACTGAATGCGCACACGGCTCTTGCCGCGCATGCGCATTCAGCCGATGATGTCTGAAGGAGGAGGAGAGTACCCAGTGCCGAGGGAGTAAGGTCATGAGGGTGGGGACCTATTAATACTATAGTGTCAGGAAAACTAGTTTGTTTTCCTGGCACTATAGTTGTCCTTTAAGTCTGACAGTGTTTTAATACATATGAATATCCAAACCAGTCAAGAGATGTAACGAGACAAAGTACGTACTACTTTGTCTCTGTATTACTCTTTCACTTGACTTTCTTAGACTGAGCTACTGAGTCAATCCTGACAGTCGTCACCAGTGACAGCTGCAGGGAATTGACAATGTCTACTGAGGATCCACCTTAAAATCCTGGCTTAAGTGCCAGGAGCTTCAGGAGGACCTGCCGGAACAAGAAGGTGGCTCCTGCCCGCCTCAGCCACCGCATCCCCAGCAGCAATGTCAATGGTGGGGGTCTTTGTGAAATTGTTAAAGTTCTCAGATGGTGACAGTACCGCTATAAAAAGGGAGGTGGAGTAAATGGAATCAAAATGTAAAAGTGATTAAAAATATTTATAATGCTAGAGCACGGGTAAGCAACCTTCAGCACCCCATATGTGGAGTCACAAAAGTTTCCCACCTCTGTGCTGGAGTGTTCCTTTAAACTAAATTTGGATTACAATGTAGTAAAAAAGTACTGAATACAGCACACAGAAAAAAACCAAACACCAACGATTATACAAAAGCCTTACCATCGGCCTAGTTTAACCCCTTAAGGTCCAAACTTGTGGAATAAAAGGGAATCATGACATGTCACATGTCATGTGTCCTTAAGGGGTTAAAAGAGAATAAAAACAGAAAATTGTATTTGCATAAACTAACCTATTCTTAAAGAGACCAACAATAAACCTGTAATTTTGGCCAAACACCAGGAGAACTGTACCTGTCCCTTTACCTCCTCTCCCCTAGCACTCACTTAGGACTCGAGTGATTAACAAAACAAACAGTTTATTCCTAAATTCACTAAACTACGACTTTTAGCGGATTAAAAACTGTTGGCAAAATAGTCAAAAGGAGCCAAATATCTCCCAAATCAGCTGGAGCCCCAGCAGGGCTATTACAGCCTCAGACTCGCCATTTGGATCTCAATATATCACAACTCGGAGCTTAGTAAATAACGCCTATGGTATCGCCACCTCTCCGCCTGAAAGCGAATATAAGGGCGATCAATGCATTTATTTATCTGCTCTCACCTTCACTAGCGAGCACAAAAGGCAGGCTCTGAGATGCCTCAAATCTTTCGGCACAGTCTCCAACGCCATGTTTGCCGGACCGGAATTGCGTCACGCAAAACACAGGAAGCGGAACCCGTTCCTATAACCATAGAGTTCGCCGCCGCATGCTATTTGTAGTCTGTTTGGAGACGCTCTGTTCCTGGCGGACTAAAGACGACGGTTTCAACGTTGCCCAGGCAACGGAATCTTCAGCGTAGAAGGGGAGGGATGTCCAGTAATATGTCTATGTCATTCTAAAATGATATAACATACATCAGAGTAGCCCAAATAATAATATAAACGTTTCATTTAAAAAAAAATCAAAAAAAAATCGTGTAATTGAAAGGAAATTCAGATTGTGGCTACAATTACTATAATGCTGTGTATATTATTATAAGTAATATATATATCCCAGAGTTTTGGAGGGCTAGTGAGGGGTCCTGGTGGCTGTTTCTGGTTCTTTGTGATTTGGTAGCTATTGGTGTAATTGGAAAAGTCACTTAGAATAGTGATGTTTAAAGGCACTTGAATAACTTTACTTTATTAAAGTTGTTATAGTGTCTGCAGTCCTGCCCCCCTGTCCTCAAAACCCTTTTTTCACCAATTAGAAGGCTTGGAAGCATGCCTTAAAGTCACGCCTTCAAGCACTCTGGGTATGAGAGCCAGGAATGTTGCATCCCAGTTATGTCACGTGAGCATGCGCAGTGCTGTCACTACCAGCGGTAGAGAATAATTGAATACAGTAATTCTCTATGCAGGAATCGTAGGAACATTGGGGTGCCGCACATGCACCTACGTTCCCCCAATGCTCCTCTATGGAGGAAGCTGGTGCTGGAGAAAAAGCTTTCTCTCTGCTCCACTGTGCACTCTCTGTAGTGATGCTGGGGCCTTAGTGACGTCATGTCTCTAAACAGCGTGCAAGGGAGCAGAGAGGAACTGCAGGAAAGTTACTGCTCCCTCATGCGCCGCCTCCATGCTCCCCGCGGTGGCCAACTTTAATGTTTCCTGTGCGGCTTAGTAAAGGGCTGACAGGTGCCAGGGTGAAATGTCTAGTCGCCATGGCGACCAGGTGCCTGGAATTTGTAGCGCACACATATATACACACGTTTTATAACAGCCGCCCTACTTTTGTCCCTGACCCCTTATGTGCTCTCTCTCCTTCCACTGTTCATTTGTTCCACTCACTACTTTTACCAACTTATTTCGATACAGGCATCTTATCCATCAATTCCTGCACCCTCCGACTTGCTGCCATTTCTCTGGTGTGTCTTTACCTCTTCCTCATAGACTATAAGCTTGTTTGATCAGGGTCTTCTTCACCATTTGTCAATGTATTCCGTATGTATATTACTTGTTGTCAAATATCCCAATTTAACAATTAGCCACGTCTTGGTTAGTGTTGAGAGCATTGAGTTTTTTTGGGGACTTAATCCCCAGGTATTTCCGAAATTTACCAACGGTCCTGCTGGAAGCATAACTGACTCGAAAAATGTTCCAGTTCAGCTATCTTCTGCTTAAGATAAATTTATGCTAAAAAATCAGAGGTGGAATAATTCTCCAAACTCATAATTTGATTATTTTAGCCTAAATGTTTTTTTTTTTTATTTATTATATTTTTATTAGTTTTTTACATGGCATAATAAGTACACGCACAGAGATATGAAAAGCGTTAGGACATACACTGTTGCAATATACAATGTAATACACTGCAATCGTGCGTAATGTTTATGACCAGCAAGTTGTAAGATTTTAGCCTAAATGTTATCTATTTGGATTTGAATTCACTTATGTCCAGAGTTTAGTGAATAACCCTGCTAGGGTACTGGAGCTATTCATTGTGTGTACATAAGGTGAACTGAATTAAATGAATGAATGAAGGAGTCATTTTCAGTTTTCCATTTTGTGTATGGACAAATAAGTAAACCTATGTGAAAATCATGCTGGTATTAACAGCTGAATAAAGAAGAAGAATGGTATTAACAGCTAACTGAATGTCAGCTGGATGAGTTTGGCATATATACAAACTTTGAGTTGGAACAGTCTAAATTGGGAAACAGAATGCCATTCCGCTGTTCTTTGACGCTTAGTGAATATACCTTACTAAGCGGCCATTTCCACCACTGGTTCTGGACTGTTTATAAATTTCACATGCAATTTGGAAGCAAATTAACAGTGTGACAAAATACTACATTTTATTATCCCAGTTCATTTCCCTGTGTTTGGTAGACAAATCTACCAAACACCAACCACCCCCTGGCTCATTGAACTTCAAAGAACCCACAGACTTAAGTGCTCTCCCTGTGTGGCCGCCATTCGTATAACCGAACACCACGTGCTGGAGAAAACAGCGGCTATCCTGTCCCACGAACGCAGGCAGTGCAACTTGGTCATCGAGTGTCTGGAACTATAAGTTGGACACTCAACCTCGCAAACACCGGTGATTTTTACACAAAAGCCTGCTTCTTTTCCCGACAAGACAAGACAGGAGAGCGCTGTTCGTTACGATTGCATGAACTAGGTAAACAATCGCTACCTATGAGGGGAACCGTTTGACATTTTGCTTGGTTCTGAACTCCCGAAAGTGACTGACTGCTACCACTATTTCTCTGGTAATAATTTGGGCAGACGCCACGTGTGCAGTCAGTCAAAACTTTACCCCGGTGGTGATTTGGCTGTGTTTGTGGGATCTACGCGCTATTTGGACAACTTGGGCGCTCAGATCCAGGCTAGCCGGTGATATAAGACTTGTGGGGGTTCAGATATATATTATGTGTAGTTTTAATATTTTATAATTTGTTACTCTAGTTCCTGGGAGATAATTAGTTTAAGCAAAGTACGCTAAATTATCTCCCAGACACAGAAATTCCAGAGTGTGTTGTGGGAGTGTTTTACTATGCTTTTGCTTGAGACCCCATGCTGGGGGTCTGTGTATATAAGTGGGCCATTTAGCCGGAATAAAACAGAGTTGTACCCTTCATCAAGTTTCGACTGATGTTTGGGTATGCAAATGGCAAACCGATTGATTTTTCCCACGACCTTAGGATTTTGGGAGAGTACGAATCAGTGTACTATACGAACTGGCTACAATCACTTAAGCCTCTAGCATTTCGGGAGAATACGAATGAACGGAGTATACGAAATACAAGGAGTTTGTTACAAACAGAGTGCCACAGGAAAGGAAATGATCACAGCTTATCACTGCCATTCAAGATTAGATGGAAGTTGTCCTCATTATCTGAGGCACAGAAAGGATGTCAGCATTTGTATGTCAAGAGATCATTTGTCCATAGGCTCCAAAAACATTTTAACTTGAAACTGGGTGACCCAACAACAACTGTGCACCCAACAACTTTTTGCACTTTAATTTCTTCAATGAGCTGTAGTGGTTATGGTATTTACAGTATCCCATTGCATTTTACTCTTGCTGACTGTGAGGGAATGGACTGCCCTGAGCATTGTGAAGCAAGGGTTACAGTAAGGGGGGAAAAGTATTTGATCCCCTGCTGATTTTGCCCACTATCAAAGAAAGGATATAATTTTAATGGAAGGTGTATTTTAACAGTGAGGGACAGAATAACCAAAAATAAATCCAGAAAAATGCATGTCAAAAACGTTATAAATTGATTTGCATATCTGATCCCTTCAACTTAGTACTTGGTGGCAAAACCCTTGTTGGCAATCACAGAGATAAGACATTTCTTGAAGTTGGCCACCAGGTTTGCACACATCTCAGGAGGGATTTTGTCCCACTACTCTTTGCAGATTCTCTCCAAGTCATTAACGTTTCAAGGCTGACATTTGGCAACTCGAACCTTCAGCTCCCTCCACAGATTTTCTATGGGATTAAAGGGACACTCCAGGCACCCAGACCACTTCTGCCCATTGGAGTGGTCTGGGTGCCATCTCCCACTACCCTTAACCCTGTAAGTGTAATTATTGCAGTTTTCAAAAACTGCAACAATTACCTTGCAGGGTTAAGTCCTTCCCTAGTGGCTGTCTACTAGACAGCCACTAGAGGGCACTTCCGGGATCATAGCACAGATTATCTGTGCTATAAAGTTCCTTGGTCTAAACATTAGTCAGTCAAAGCTAATAGAGAGAGAGACAAAAAAAAAAAGAATCATTATAAATTAAGTTGATTTCGATAAATGCCCGGGGAATAAATACACCAAATAAAGGTTAATAATTCTAGATTATTTGACAAAAAAACAGATACAAATTTGTGCTATCCAAGAAACCCACTGGATAAAGTCTATAGAAAATACAATAAATTCTTCTAGATTCTCTACAATCATAAGTGCTGCACTAGAAAGGGGGAAAAAAAAAAAAAGAGGAGTGGCATTTTTGTTTGCAAGTAATATTTCTTTAACTATTAAATTCCAAGATTTAGACCCAGTAGGGCGCTTTATTACCTTGATATGTGAAATTAACAATACGTTATTTACATTGGTCAACATATATGCCCCTAATAAGGCTCCAATCAAATTTATTTCCAAAATTTTTAAGAAGGTAGACCAGATTCGACAAGGTTTGGTACTAATAACGAGAGACTTCAATTGTGTAGCGGACCCATTGAAAGATAGGAAAAGTCAGAAAGCCAATAAAAACAAAAATGAGAATAAACTACAACATCTATTCAATAAATATAATTTAAGAGACATGTGGAGAACATTTCATCCCACAGAACTGGACTACACATGGTATTCGAAAACATATAATTCATATTCAAGAATAGTGGTGGGAGATGTAGCCATGCTCTATGTTGTCAAAAAAAAAATCAAAAAGAAAAAAAAAAAAAAAAATCGAGATACAGAATATAACGTGGTCGGACCACAGCCCCATCATGTTAGAATATAAAGATAGTTTTGATAAATTCCGTAAGGAATGGCGGCTGAAAGATTTCCTATTATACAAGAATAGCAACTTGGAAGAACTAGAAAAGATAACAAAATGCTTCTTTGAGGAAAAAAAGAGATAAAGGCACCCCAGAGACTACATTCAGGTGCGCATATAAATGTGTAATAAGAGGTCACTTAATCAAGCTGGCATCAATTGTAAATAAAAAAGGATTACAACCCTTATCAAAGTTATACATTAAAATGAACAAAAAAATCAAAACAAAATAAATCCACCTACACAAGGTGCTTGTAAGATTAATGAAATAGAAACTCAGATTAATGAGCAATTAGCAGATGAAGCATCAAAACAACTAGAAGCGCACCAAGTAAAGTGGTACCTAAAAGGTAACAAACCTGAATCCATGATGACCAACAGGCTGAAGAAGGAAAGAAGTAAGCGTGTAATTTATAAAATAAAAGAGAAGGACACTTATGTAATGGCTCCGGAGAAAATTGGTGAAGCATTCGAAAGATTCTTCCAAGACCTGTACAGCCTACCAAAAGAGTCAATTAGGGACCCAAACGAGATAAAGAGATTCCTCATGGATCTGCCCATTTCAAAAATCCAACTGGACCAACTAGGGCAACTATACCAGCCTATCACAGAGGAAGAGGTAGAAAAAGCAATCGATAAACTTAAAAAAAAGACAGCTCCAGGCCCAGACAGCTTCACAAACAGATTTTACAAAGCAATGAAGAACTGTCTAAAAGGAGAACTAACCATCGTCTTCAATCATATAATGGAAACAGGAGAGTGCCCAGAGGAGCTGCTAATGGCAAATATTGTGCCTATCCCAAAAGCTGATAAAAACCTGGAGCTGGTTAGCAACTACAGACCTATATCATTGATTAATACCGATATTAAACTACTATCTTCCATCATAGCCGAAAGACTGAAGCCTGTGATACCACATCTTATTAACGATGATCAAGTCGGTTTTGTCTCAGGGAGATCCCTGGTGAATAGTCTAAGAAGAATAATCAACATAGTGGAGGAAGCGGGGAGCAGCGGAGCCCCTCTAATCCTGCTGTCATTAGACGCAGAGAAAGTGTTTGACAGGGTTGGATGGGGCTTCATGTTCTCCGCTTGAAACCATTTTGGAATAACCGGACCAATCTTTAAAGCAATATCGGCTTTATATAGCTCTCCATCAGCTAAGGTCACAGGGTCAGGATTTACATCACAATCCTTTAGTATAAAAAAAAAATGGAACCAGACAGGGATGTCCCCTCTCGCCCTTACTATACATAATGGTATTAGAGCCCCTTACCAGACAAAACAATAAAATTAAGGGATTCACAAATACTACAGGACAGACAAAACTTAGTATCTATGCAGAAGACATCCTGCTAACACTTGAAGATCCAATTAGGTCGGTACCAGAACTACTTAAAGAATTAAACAGCTTCTCTAAAATCTCTGGCTATAAGATAATTTTTTTCCTGGCACTGGAGAGTCCCTTTAAGGTCTGGAAACTGGCTAGGCCACTCCGGCACCTTAATGTGCTTCTTCTTCAGCCACTCCTTTATTGCCGTGGCTGTGTGTTTTGGGTCACTGTCGTGCTGGAATTCCCATCCACGACCCATTTTTAATGCCGTTTCTCACCCAAGATTTGACGGTACATGACCCCATCCATTGTCCATTTGATGTGGTGCAGTTGTCCTGTCCCCTAAGCAGAAAAACACCCCAAAATCATAATGTTTCCACCTCCACGTTTGACGGTGGGGATGGTGTTCTTGGGGTCAAAGGCAGCATTCCTCCTCCACCAAATACAGTGAGTTGAGCTCGATTTTGGTCTCATCTGGCCACAACACTTTCACCCAGTTCTCCTCTGAATCATTCAGATGTTCATTGGCAAACTTCAGACAGGCCTGTACATGTGCTTTCTTGAGCAGGGGGACAGGGCCGGACTGGCCCACCGGGATACCGGGAAATTTCCCGGTGGGCCGCGGCACCTGGGGGCTGCAGAGCTCTTACTCCCTATAGAGAGGGAGCCCTGCAGCCGTTATTAAGAATATCGCGGCCGCCGGCCGCATGTGGGTGCCGCCGGGTGGCCGGTCCGGCGGCACACTCTGAGGTGATTACTCACCTTGCGGCCAGCAGCCCCATCTCTTCTGCTGACAGCTATGCTGCTGTCAGTATCAGTGAGTGTGCCAGGCGGCCGCCTAAGCGATGCAGCAGCACACTTACTGATAATGACAGCATCATAGCTGTCAGCACAGGAGGACTGAGGCAGGGGGCGGAGCTAACTACCAAGCTCCCTCCTAGCATCTACACATCATAGAATAGGGATTACTCTATGATGTGGCTGTGCTGGGAATTATGGGAACCGCAAGGGAGCATGGGAGTTAGCTCTGCCCCCTCCCTCAGTCCTCCTGTGACAAGGGGCAGACAGCAGGAACACAAACAGAGGGGAAGTAAAAACTCAGGGAAAGGGGGGACAAAGAGAGGGGTAATGGAGAGACACAGGGTAAGGGGGACAAAGAGAGGGGAAATGGAGAGACAGGGGAAGGGGGACAAAGAGAGGGGTAATGGAGAGACAGGGGAAGGGGGACAAAGAGAGGGGTAATGGAGAGACACAGGGTAAGGGGGACAAAGAGAGGGGTAATGGAGAGACACAGGGTAAGGGGGACAAAGAGAGGGGTAATGGAGAGACAGGGGAAGGGGGACACAGAGAGGGGTAATGGAGAGACAGGGGAAGGGTGACACAGAGAGGGGTAATGGAGAGACAGGGGAAGGGTGACACAGAGCGGGGTAATGGAGAGACAGGGGAAGGGGGACAAAGAGCGGGGTAATGGAGAGACAGGATAAGGGGGACAAAGAGCGGGGTAATGGAGAGACAGGATAAGGGGGACAAAGAGCGGGGTAATGGAGAGACATGGTAAGGGGGACAAAGAAAGGGGTAATGGAGAGACACGGTAAGGGGGACAAAGAGAGGGGTAATGGAGAGACACGGTAAGGGGGACAAAGAGAGGGGTAATGGAGAGACACAGGGTAAGGGGGACAAAGAGAGGGGTAATGGAGAGACAGGGGAAGGGTGACACAGAGAGGGGTAATGGAGAGACAGGGGAAGGGTGACACAGAGCGGGGTAATGGAGAGACAGGGGAAGGGGGACAAAGAGAGGGGAAGGGGGACAAAGAGAGGGGAAGGGGGACAAAGAGAGGGGAAGGGGGACAAAGAGAGGAAGGGGGACAAAGAGAGGGGAAGGGGGTCAAAGAGAGGGGAAGGGGGTCAAAGAGAGGGGAAGGGGGTCAAAGAGAGGGGAAGGGGGACAAAGAGAGGGGAAGGGGGACAAAGAGAGGGGAAGGGGGACAAAGAGAGGGGAAGGGGGACAAAGAGAGGGGAAGGGGGACAAAGAGAGGGGGAGGGGGACAAAGAGAGGGGGAGGGGGACAAAGAGAGGGGGAGGGGGACAAAGAGAGGGGAAGGGGGACAAAGAGAGGGGAAGGGGGACAAAGAGAGGGGAAGGGGGACAAAGAGAGGGGAAGGGGGACAAAGAGAGGGGTAATGGAGAGACACCCTATATGCGTTCCTTCGTTGGAGTAAGAGTTTTCAATTTTAAGTTATTTTTTCACCCTCTATATCAGCACACTATGCTGGCGCGACGCATTATTGGGCTGGTATAGAATTTTTTTCCAGGGCTGCTTTTAGTTCCCAGTCCGGCCCTGCAGGGGGATCTTGCGGGCGCTGCAGCTTTTGAGTCCTTTACGGCGTAGTGTGTTACCAATTGTTTTCTTGGTGACTATCCTCCCATGTAGTTCTGGGCTGATTCCTCACCAGTCTGATGATCATTGAAACTCCACGAGGTGAGATCTTGCATGGAGCACCAGACCGAGGGAGACTGATAGTTATTTTGTGTTTCTTCCATTCGCGAATAATCGCACCAACTGTTGTCCCCTTCTCACCGAGCTGCTTGGCAATGGTGTTGTAGCCCATTCCAGCCTTGTGTACGTCTACAATCTTGTCCCTGACATCCTTGGACAGCTCTTTGATCTTGGCCATGGTGGAGAGTTTGGAATCTGACTGATTGATTGCTTCTGTGGACAGGTGTCTTTTATAAAAGGTAACCAACTGAGATTAGGAGCACTCCCTTTAAGAGAGTGCTCCTAATCTCATCTCGTTACCTGTATAAAAGACACCTGGGAGTCAGAAATCTTGCTGATTGATAGGGGATCACATACTTATTTCACTCATTGACATGCAAATCAATTTATAACTTTTTTGACATGCGTTTTTCTGGATTTTTGTTGTTGTTGTTATTCTGTCTCTCACTGTTAAAATACACTTACCATTAAAATTATAGACTGATGATTTCTTTGTCAGTGAGCAAACATTCAAAATCAGTGGGGGACCAAATACTTTTTTCCCTCACTGTAGCTACAAGAAGCAGAGACAAATCAAAATATTCAAAGAAAAACAATTCTAAAGCCGTAAGCAGGAGTAGATATATATGGACAGCGTAGATAAGATGGCATATTTACTAAACAGTGGGTTGGAAAAGAGTTGTAATAAAGTCAATCGCTATAAATCACATCAAAATTGAAAGTATATAGTTTATAAATATGTTTGCAGAAAAATGTCCAAATGGAAACAAATTCATTATGCAAGGTAAATGCAAGAATATAGTCCAGATAGTCCACAATCTATCAGCTTGGTAATATGCAGTAAGAAAACTCCTGCTATGGAAAAACCCAGGAAACCTGCTTGATCAGCTGTCATACTCTATCAGACTATGTCCCAGAATAGAAATAAGTATGAATATATAACAAGCACAAAATCTTGAGAATAATGTGTCAAAGAAATGAGTGCTTTTTGAAAATGGCTTCAGAATCTGATGAATCTAAAATAGAAATGACAGAGACAGGCTTTCTGTTATATGTATTTATTGAAGTAAAAAAACTGATAAAATACACTCACAGGAGATGCAAATAAGTGTAGCACATCGCATGGAATCAAACGTCTATTCACATAGGTATCCCCTCAGTACTTTCTCCTAGAAGCCGGCTTCGGAGAAGGTGGGGAGTCTGGAATAGATGTTCGCTGCTGGCTGGATTCTCTGTGCAGAGCTGATGCTGTGCAGCCTGTCACACAGAAAGGCCTGATATAACCCTGTAAGTTGTCATCATATACCACTAATTTCACTTTTTACATAAAAAGCCTAACCTTGTATATCAGTTTGTATAATTAATTTGCAAACAAAAAGTAAATTCTGTTGAGTATTTATTTTCTTAACTGGAGAAACCTGTGTAATTAACTCCTTCATGGCAAGGGTTTAGGCAGATCCCATTATACCTTGTGGTCCTGCAATGTTATCTGTCTTTAAATGCTCACTATTATTGCAGTGATTATAGTGAGTGCAGCCCTCTGGCTCCATCCTTCCATTTAGCATTTTAGTACTAATTTAGAGTCCACAGCAGCCTATACCATCTGTACTGCTTGGATTGATGAGGAAGCACTAGCCTGTATCTGTGATTGGCTGAGAGTGTCAGATGGTATGAATCGGTATGACTAGACGGAAGTGTGTAATTACTGCCTTAGCCATACTCCAGTAGGTGCTGGTATATGGGTCAGAGATCAAGCAACTAAACTCAGACAGTTCCAGGAGACTCCAGGCACTATAAGCAATTCAGTTAGATAAATGGTTATAGCGCCCACTGAGTCCCTTTAAGTAGATAAGCTCAAGAATTAGAAGAACAGTTATTATTATTGTATGATTATTTGTTTTTTAAATTGTAATTAATAAAAAAAAATTTTTTAAACTGCACAATTAGGAAAAAACAAGGGACAAGGAACAAAAAAGTTACTTGATGACATTGAGTGCAGGAAGTTCCCTCACCACTCACACCTCAGCAGACGGATGTTTCTTGTTGGGCAACCGGAGTGGCAACATCACTAGACTTTTTTCACTGTCTACTCTATCTTTTTTATACTGTTCTTTTTATTTTAAGGAATCAAGAAAAACTGAGACATGTCGTAAATGAAATGTTAAGTAGAAACAGGAAACAGAATAAAGTGGATATTAGTTAAAGAAAAATTGTCTCTTGTATCTAGATGTTAAGTTTAGATCGTTTATCCCCCAGCCACAGTTATAAATGAATGAACCTCCTTATAAACTGATAGCAGTAATAACACAGCTGATAGTTTATATATAACCTGGCTTGACGTTTTATAAATCAGACTGTGGGCACCAAATGACCATGCCTGTGGTTGTTGCTCTGTCTCTCTCTAGGGGAGTACGCCTATCCTAATTGTGTGTGTGGCTGCATGCATTGCACGCACAAGTTTAACAGATCTGATACTGAAAAAGTGGAAATAAAACTGGTATCCTCTCTACGGGACAGACTTAAAGCTGCAGGGTTTTTTTTGCAAATCGTTGAGCTTCTAAACTATTGTGGAAAGGGAGGCTAGGTGCTGGATACAATCTTTGCCACAATATATATGATGATGCAAAATTGGTACGGTGATCAGAGTAATTCTTGAATGGACAGTTGTGGTATAAGATTACTGTGATTGTCTCTTACACAGTCCAAGTATAGGAATAGGGCTAGTGTTAAAAGTATTGTTAGTGAGTTGTACAGTTATGGTTTAGGATTAGATAAATGTTGGTATATGAGTTAGGGCCAAAACCAAGGTTAGAATTAGGGTTACATTTAAAGGAACACTGTGGGTACCATATCAACTTAATTGAAATTAAGTTGTCATGGTGCTGGAAGATCACTGGCACTTCCTTAGCATTCAGGGTTAAACTGTTCACAACAATATTTAAGAGCATTTGAATTTAGCCACTTTTTTATGCTGTTTTTCCCTAACACTTAAACGCTTAGTATTGCTAAAAAAAAAAAAAAAGTTAAATGTTTTGCAGCTCTCTGCACCATGACTCAACCTCCATTTAGGTATTAGACCTTTAGCAATACTTTCCTTGTGTAGCATGGACCTTAGCCACTAGAGTTCTAAACATTAAAGGGACCCTCTAGACCAGAGGTAGGCAACCTTTTAACAGCATTGTGCCAAAAGAATACCAATGTCCCTTGGTGTGCAATCCTATTTCTTTTAAATAATATGTTGTGGTATGCTGCGTGTGTTATGTATGTGTTCTGCAAATGCTATGTAGGGCTGTATTTGTGCATATTTGGGTTTGTTGAAATGTGCAGTGTGTGGAATTGTGTGTTAAGCATGGATGTGGGCTGTGCATCATGTTGTGTGGATGAATGTGGGCTGTGTTTAGGGAGGCTGTTTATGGGATTGTGTTTGTGGGTTATATGTTGTATGGTATGTGTGGTGTGTATATAAGTGAGGGGGTTGCTTGGGGTTTTGCATGTGAGGGGTTACTTGCGGTGGTGAAATGTGTTCTGGGAATTTGATGGATCACTTGTATACTATATATATATATACACACTTTTTGTCTTTTTTATTTCTTATATGTTAAATTAATAAATTCTTCTATATCTACTAATTTACCTTCTGGTAATCCTGAAGCAAGGGAGTGTAGTCCCAAACTACACAACGTGCTACCATAGAGCCATATTGTTATGGGCAAATGCAAATATTGTATTTCTCAAACTATGTACTTTGTCTTTAAGAAATATTGTAAACTGACAAGGTGTTAGAAATTGAACATATTGTTTTTCATATATGTTTCTGTAAGGAAACCAAGTGTATTTAAACCTCCTTCGGTAGTTTCCTCCCGAACCGCCAGAGCCTAGTATATATAGCTCTCCGTTCGGTAGTTGCAATAGACGAAATCCATACGAAATACCAATAGCTTTACAATATAATTCCCTTAGTAAAGCATACGAATCCCCAAACATCAGCTGAAGTCAAGAAGAAGGGTACAAAATGAACTGTCTTTAATTACCACACACCGGCTTTTATGCAAGTCCCCATGCAAGGGGACATCCCACAGGGAGGGACAAAATATAACCAATCACATACAGTAAAAGCATTAAACACACCCAGCACAAATATACAATTCCCTCCCCTAGCCCTGGAGATAATCAAGTCTGATAAAGTAATAACTTGATTATCTCCAGGCAGAAAAATCACTTTTTTCCCCAATACCTGGAACACCCCTTTATACATGGGGTATCCCCACAAATATGTCCCCTGATAGCTCCGATCTGGGTGACCAACATATTCAAACTTCACCCAGATCGGTTCAGGGGTTCTCAAAAACTATGGAAGTCCTCTGTGACCAGTACACCGTGGGTGGGCTGTCCAAAATAGTTCCACAAGTTTGGGTGGTTTTGCCGGTCACTTCAGAAAAGGGAGAAAAATGAATAAAAGTACCGAATGGATTCCCCTGGCTCCTAGCAGCGATTGTTCCCCTCATTCGTATGCACAACCGTACCGAATAGTGCTCTTCTAGCTAATCGGTACATATAGATCCAGCGTTCGTGTGTTTGAGACCGGTGTTCGGGAAGTCGAGTGTCCGATTTTAGTTCCAGACACTCAACGACCAAGTCCTGCTGCCTTTGTTCGTCTGAAAAAAGATGGCCGCGGTTTTCTAAGCCACGCAGAGTTCGGTAGTACGAACGCTGTCCGCACACGTAGAGGGTTTAATTGACGCAGACTTTGAAGTTAAATGAGCCAGGGGGTGGTCTTTGTTCGGTAGTGCCATCTACCGAAGGGAAAAATGAAGAAATACAGAATAAAAGGGTAATTTCTTTACAGTTTCTTTAAGCAATAACCTTTTACCTACTTTCAGTGCATAATACGAAATACAATAACAATAATGCATAAACAAGCTTCAAGGCTATGCTGTGACTCTTTTAGTACATAATATACTCCGGTAACCCTAAATAGATAAAGATGTTCAGACTTTAAGATGTCATCTTGTCCTAAGTCAGGGAATTTACCATGATGTGTGTACCCTTAAGTTTTAGTTATGGCCTTGTATTTTTGACAAGTTAAGGGAGGTCCCTAGAATTATCATTTTTTTGTAAATCTTTTTTATTGAAAAGAAGTTAGCAAGAGAATTAGGCTCGCAGGCCTTCATGAGAAACATTTGTAAAGACATAATACAGATCAAGAGTCAATCTTTGTAAATACAAAATAACATTATGTGGAACAATGCTTGATTACATTGTCACTTCACACGAAGAGAATAGTTGAATTCTATATAAGTATGCCATAAGAGCTTTGTCTAATCATTTAAACTTTGTTCTACACACAGACATGCATATATAATTGTCATCCAATGCTTGGTGTATGTCACCATGTGAGCGTATGGCTGTTTCCCTCCACCAAGTATGAGGTTGATATTTCCTGTATTAGGAAGGCTTTTGAAGGAGAGATGTTAAGTGTGTTTGGGAAGGAAAGAAGAAGAAAAGGTAATAGATACGAGGGGGTCTTCCCCCGGTCCCTGAGTTGTATGTCCTATGCGATGTGTTGCATGAGATATATGGGGAGTATTTGGTGTCCAGCTATAAATACGTCGCGTGGCGTATATCCCAGGGAGTGCAGGTTAGCCTACGTCTGTTCTACAGCCTGCTGTAGGGAAGTCGTGAGGCTGTGCGTATTATGCCCATCTCAGGGTGTCGAATCCCTATAGGAGAAGCAGGGGAGCTGATATCAGAAGTGTCCCCAAATCGTCCCTTCAATGAACCGGGTGTGGGTGAGTGGCCTTCTAAGCACCTGCCTGTATGCGGTATCCCGCTGTCTACCTCGTGGACCATGTAGGTGGCAGCACAGGGCCATACGGTTGACGCATGGAGTTGTGGGTTAGTGTTTCCTAGTGCGCCCGGTAGTCATGGCTGGGTGTGGGGTCTCTCGTCGTGTGGGGCATATTCTGTCGTGTAGTGGTGTTTGTCTGTGAGTGGCCTCCCCATCACTGGAGAAATACCCCAAAGGAGGCTTATGGCCATTATAGTGTTGAGGGGGGGTCATGGCCCGCCGCCCAGCCCCCCACTCCCAAGCCGTATGCAGGTCGCCCGCTACCCTCCCACTTTGTAAGAGAACCATGGACGGCATGGTTTCCCGACCTGCCAAGGATGCCTATAGCGCTTCCGCCGCCTGTATGTCTCCTACCCTGTGGAGCCACTCCTCGACCATGGGGATATCAGGTCCTTTCCAGTAAACAGGTAAAGGGGATTTGGCCGCATTCAATAGGTGGCGTAGAAACAATTTCTTGTATCCGGAAATGGATTGTGATGTGATGTGTAGTAGGACCAATTCTTTTGACCATTCCGTGTCGTCCCCCAGGATTGCTCTGATTTCTGATTGGATTTTATCCCAATATGGGGTGATGGCTCGACATTCCCACCACAAGTAAATCACGGAGTAAATCCCCCTCTCCTCTCCTCCTGACATCTCCAGCATGTCGGGGATGCCGTCGGAAAGATCCTCTGCAACCCAACCGGAGTCCTGTACCACATGGATATCAATTTATAATTGACTTCTTGGTAGTGGAAGCTGGAGGAGTTTTTATGTTGCCAGAACAGAGCCGTTTCCCACTGTGGTGGTGGGATTGGCCCACCCAGTTGTCCTTCACATAGTCTTCTGAAGGCGTTATTATCCATGCTGGCCCCCACCAGCAGATGTTGGTAGAGTATTGATACTGCCTTTTCAAGTGTGGCTCCTCGGTAACATTGGTCTTCAAACCATGTGAGGTCCCTGTGCATTTGGTCTCTGCGTGGGAGTGAGGCGTAGTAGTGCGTCAGCTGTAGATATCGGAGGGATGCCATGGGCGTCTTAGGTCTTTTAGCTAGCTTTGAGTCCAGGGACCGCATTGATCCCTCTCCTAGGACTGTGCGGAACGGGATGTATTACCTCTCTTCCAGGAACATCCAAGCCCTGGCTGGAAGGCCCCCTCCAATATTGGGGTTGTGAGCAATGGGGAGTAAGGGACTAGGGGCTGGGGAGACATGCGCCACTTTTCTAATTGATTCCCACGTCCTCAGCGTCTGTGCCACCGGGTTCTCGACCTCCTCGCTCCCGCAGCGCCCCGCCCCCCCGCCACATAGCCGCTTTCAGTCTGGCCCCTGAATATCCTCTGTCCAGGGTCACCCATTGTTTCGGGGATTCGGCCGCGTGCCACTCCAGGATTCATTGCATTGTGGCAGCCTGATGGTACTTTTTAAAATCCGGGAGTGACAAGCCTCCCCTGGGTCTGGGCAAACATAACATCTCATGTAGCAGTTGGGACCTCTCCCCCCTCCAAACATATCGAATTACCGCCAATTTTAGAGTGGAGAAGAAGGCCGTCGGCAGCGCTATTGGGATGGTCTGAAACAGATAATGGACCCTCGGCAGCACATTTATCTTAAACACTGCTATTCGGCCGTGCCATGTAATATGTGGGTATGCCCAACAGTCAAGGTCCGACGTAATCTTTTGCAGGATGGTTGCAAAGTTATGTCGGTATATGTCTTGCGGGTTCGTGGTTATCCATATGCCCAAGTATTTCATCTTCCCCTCGCACCAGCAGAATGCAGTGCCCAGTTCAGCATATTCATCCGGCGGGAAGGTTGAGAACCTCGCATTTCGTCAGGTTAAGCTTGAATCCTGAGATCCTTCCAAGTCGTTTAAATTCCAAGAGCAGACAGGGCATCGTGATTCGCGGGTTAGATATGAAGAAGAGAAGGTCATCCGCGTATGCAGCCACTTTGTGTTCCGTTCCCTTCCAAGTCTAGCCAGTGATGTCGGGGTTCTGTCGTGCCACCTGAAGTAGTGGTTCCAGAGTCATCACGAACAGGAGTGGTGATAGAGGACATCCCTGTCTGGTCCCATTGTTGATTTCGAAGCTGGTGGTTAGGGCTCCGTTCACCCTGACTTCTGCGTGAGGTTTATCATATAAGGCAGATATCCACGTCATAATTTTACGCCCCAGTCCCATGTCCCATAGTGTGTTCATCATATATGACCAGTTGACCCGGTCGAAAGCTTTCTCGGCGTCCGTGGATAGCAATAAGATGCGGTCTCGAGATTTCCGTGCTTGATGTTGTACAGAGAAAAGGCGTAGCATGCTATCCCGTGCTTCCCATCCCGGGATAAACCCCGTCTGGTCCGCATGTATCAGGCTCGGTAGTGTGCGTTGTAGTCTAGTCACCAGCACTTTTGTGAGTAGTTTCGTATCCACTTTTAGCAAGGAAATTGGCCGGTAACTGCTGCAGTTCTCGGGGTCCTTCCATAATAATAGCTGCCAGAGATTACGCTCCAAGGCACCCCCCTTCTGCGATGGCGTTAATCGCTTTCATCAGCCAGGGTAGGAGGGCTGAGGAGAAGTGTTTGTAATACCCTGTGGAAAACCCATCGGGTCCCGGCGCTCTGCCCGCCTTCGTGCTTTTCAGGGCCGCGGCCACTTCCTTGATGCTAATTGGTTCATCCAATGTGTTTGCCATGTCCAGACTCACCCGCTTGCCTACGTTGTTGTGTAAGAAGGTTTGGGTGAGCGTGAGGTTGGTCTGCCCTGGCGTCGTATCATCAAGAGCGGGAAGATTGTATAGGGTGTGGTAGTATTGTCGGAATTCGCTCGCAATGTCTTCTGGAAACTGGGACGTAGCCCCCGATGAGAGGGGTATCGTCTTTCAGGAGGCGGGCCCGGAATTTGCCACCCTTGTTTGCGTGAATATAACATTTTTTTTGGAATATTGTAAAGAGCAAGGTATCGTCTCGTGATAAGGTCCCTCAATCGTTGTCGGGCGTCCGTCAAGTCCTTTTGTGTGTTGGCGAGGTGGGTCCGCTTGTGTTGGAGTTCCAGCTTCGAGATGGCACCATACAATTCCGTCAATTCCTGCATGGTCGCCTTCCTCTTGCGGGAGGCTATTCTTATAAGTGTGCCACGGATGACGCTCTTGTGAGCTTCCCAAATCATTATTGGTGGCGTGTCTGCCACATCGTTTTCCTGAAAGTAAAGGTCCAGGGCTTGTGTGACTTCCCCTTTCACCTCGGGGTCCTGAAGCAGGGACTCATGCACGTTCATCTTCAGTACCGCTATTCTACCCAGCCAGGATATGTGGGGATATGTCCATTTCTTCAGATGTTGTAGAAATTGTTGGAGAAGGGGTACATAGATCATCTGGTATAGTTCTGACATGTCTGTGGTGAGAGCTAGTCCAAGGTACCGCATGTGGGACGAGCACCATCGGAAGGGATATTGGCTTTTCAGGGTTTCGGCGTCTGGGGTAGGTATCGTGAGGTTTAGTACTTCGCATTTTGTCGTGTTTAATTTAAAATTTGATATTTGTCCGTAGTCCTCCAGTAGTGTCATCAGGCTGGGTAGCGTTTTTTCCGGTTCGACAATGTAGAATAGGAGGTCATCAGCGTATGCGGCTACTTTGTGTGTGTAGGTCTGCCATGGGAAGCCCTGTATTTCTTCCGACTGCCGGACTGCTTCTAGGAAAGGTTCCAGAGAGAGTGCGAAGAGCATTGGGGACAATGGGCAGCCCTGTCTCGTACCATTCCGTATCCGGAATGAGTCTGTGAGCGCGCCATTAACCCTAACCCTTGCATTTGGTCGGTTGTAGAGTGCTTGGAACCATAGCATCATGTGGGCGCCTAAACCCATTTCCCGCACCGTGGTCAGAAGGAATGACCAGTCAACCCGGTCAAATGCTTTCTCGGCATCTGTAGATAGGAGGAGGGTCTGAATCTTATGGTGTCGTGCTAGATGGTGGATGGATAGAGTTCGCAGGGTGCTGTCCCTGGCTTCCCTCCCAGGTATAAATCCGGTTTGGTCTGGGTGGACGAGCTTCGGCAGCAGGGGACCTAATCTGTTGGAGAGAATTTTCGTGAGTAGTTTCACGTCCACATTGAGGAGTGAAATTGGTCTGTAGCTGCCGCATAGTTCGGGATTCTTCCCTGGTTTGGGGAGGACCGTGATGGTAGCTCATAGTGACTCATGGTCAGTGGCGTAGCGTGGGTTGTCAGCACCCGGGGCAAGGCAAGTAATTTGCGCCCCCTAACCCGTGGATTTTAGCACTCGAGTCTCTTCCACTAGATTAGTTAAAGAAACCCTTACCCCCCAAGCACATGTATTGTTTGTTATGAAAATACTTATGTAATTAAAGTAAAATGCATCAAAATATAAGTTTATTTTCCAACACTTTATTGAGTGCGAACATGCATTACACATTCTCCACATTTTCAGCAGGTCTATGAATACAAATATACAAATGTAGTAACCTAGCATGGGCCATGCTATTATATATATATATATATATATATATATATATATATATATATAATATGGTGTAGTATTCTGCTAAAATTCTAAAAAAAAATAAAGAAAATCACTTTCTTGCCTTGCTGCACTTTTAGCACCCCTTCATTGTATAACAATTTCTTTACTCTTAACATAATGTTTATTCACCTTCATGCCTATTGCCTTACTCTTTCAGCAAAAAAATAAATAAAAAAAATTAAAGGTTGCTAGGCCTAGACCCACTGGCTTACATCAACTTATGTTGAGCTGGAGCAGCTATATATGGATCGAAATCTGTCTCGTCACTGTTGAACCAACCAAACTTCAATCCATCTGGTCAGCTCAACATGCCAGTCTTGACCTGCAGACCGGGAAAATCCCAAAGAAACTTCAGTTTGTGAGATGCTCTGCTAGCACTACACAGCCAGCCCACTGAGCCCAGTACTACTCCAGTCAGTCCTGACTCCTACCTTTTTTTTCACCAGCTGTCCCGGACCCGATCACAGCAGTCAGCAGGTTAGGTTTTCTCCTCCAGGTCCTCCTAGGTTTTCCTCCTGCAGCGTCTGTCACCACTGGCTCCCTCTCTCCTCTCTGGCCTGTGTCACCTGCCGCCGCTGCCAGCTTCTTCTTGCTGCTGCCTGGGCTGGTCTGGTGTGGTTCTCTCCCGCGCTCAGCACTGCGCTGGGCGGCCGCTGCACTGTCCCTCCCAGGATAGTCCCTCACTCTCTCTTCGCACCCACCGCACCGCACGCCTGGCAACCCCCCCCTCCACAGTGGGCAGCGAACCGGCGGCTCGGATCGGATTCGCACAGCCAGCACTGCAGAGAGAGTGAGTGAGCCAGTCAGGGGCAGAGAGCTGCGAGTGCGAGCGCGCCCCCCCAGTGGTGTATCCTGGTTTTGTGCTGCCCTAGGCAGGATAAAACTCAGGCACCCCCCTCCCGCCCGCGCCACCCCCACCCAACCCTTCCCCCGCCTTCTAAATACACACACACACATTCGCTGACAGATACGCATACACTAGCTAACAGAAACACACGCACTGACACACACACACGCACTGACACACATACTAACAGACACACACACACTAACAGACACACACACACACACACACACTAACAGACACACACACACACACTAACAGACACACACACTAACAGACACACACACTAACAGACACATACACACACTAACAGACACACAAACACTATAAACAGACATACATACACACATTAACAGACACGCACACTAACAGACACACACACACACTAACAGACACACACACACTAACAGACACACACATACATACATACACACACACACACACACACTAACAGACACATACACACTAGCAGACACATACACACACTAACAGATACACACACACTAACAGACATACACACACACTAACA
Source organism: Pelobates fuscus (assembly GCF_036172605.1). NCBI lineage: Eukaryota > Metazoa > Chordata > Amphibia > Anura > Pelobatidae > Pelobates > Pelobates fuscus. The sequence goes on along the minus strand of NC_086317.1, from coordinate 93,936,452 downwards.
GACACACACACACTAACAGACATACATACACACACTAACAGACATACATACACACTCACATTTTTAACACATATATTTTTTTAAATGTAACCCCCCCAGCATCCTTACCTTTGGAAATGCTGGGGGGGGAGGGGGTTCTCTTCCTCCCTGGTGGTCCAGTGGCTGCTGGGCAGGCGGCATTGGCGGGCGGCAGGCTGGCGAGGGAGCACTTCCCCTGAGCTGTCTGCTCAGCTCCCTCGCGCGTCGCAGAGTGAGGCTGGGAGCCGGAATATGACGTCATATTCCGGCTCCCAGCCTCACTCTGCGGCGCGCGAGGGAGCTGAGCAGACAGCTCAGAGGAAGTACTCCCTCGCCGGCCGCCCACCAATGCCGCCCGCCCAGCCTAGCAGCCCGCCGGCATGTCTGTTAGCCGCAAGGCTAACAAGACATTTGTCTTGGGCATTTGGGGGCGGCTTTTTTTGCCGCCCCCTGGAAAATGCCGCCCAAGGCAAATGCCTTGTTTGCCTCACGGCTAATACGCCCCTGGCGCCCCCCCAGATGTTGCGCCCGGTGCGGCCGGCCCCCCCTGCATCCCCCACGCTACGCCTCTGCTCATGGTGGAACTGGGCTCCTGTTGTGAGGGCATTGAGGGCTAGAGCGAGCTTCGGGATGAGTATGGTTTTACATTTTTTATAGTATTCCAGTGTGAGACCATCCGGTCCGGGTGCGCGTTCCGTTTTAGCGACCTTGGTAGCCCCCTCTATTTCCGCCTCTGCGATCGGGGCTTCCAGAGCATCCCTTTCGTCCGGATGGAGTTTAGTCGCGATGTACTTCCTCAGGTAGTCTTGTATCCGTCTTTGTTTGTCTCCCTCACCCATCTGTTGGGCGGGTGGAGCGATGTTATATAGAGCCGCGTAGAAGTTCCGGAATTCAGTCGCGATCTTGTCTGGAAGTTGGGTGATTGTTCCATCTGCTACACAGAGCTTATGTACCTGAGCCAGTGTTTGGGGTCCCTTGAGCATTTTTGCCAACAATTTTCCACCCTTGTTGGCGTGTTGGTAGAAGAACGCCTTCCAGCGTTTGATTGAGCGGTAGTGGGTTCGGGTGATGTGGTCCCGCAAGACCCTGCGCGCCTCTAGTAGTGCAGCGTGGGTCGAGAGTAGTTGGGATCGTTTGTGTTTCGACTCCAGCGTCGCAATTTTCTCTATGAGATCGGCCATCTGTTGTCGGGTTTCACGTCGCTTCTTGGCAGTTAGGCTGAGTAGCGTGCCCCTAATGACACTCTTGTGCACCTCCCAGATGGTGGTGGCTGTTAGGTCATCCGTTTTGTTCAGGTCGAAGTAGCTATTCAATTCCTCGTTTACCTTTTCCAGTATCCCCGGATCTCGAAGGAGTGAATCTTGCAGTCTCCATGTCCGCGTGGCGGGACGCATCAACGGTGAGTCCACCACCATGGTAACCGATCCATGGTCTGACCAAAGGGCCGGTTCCATTTCCACCGACCGCAGCTTCGTGAGGTGGTCTTGTTGCAGAAATAGGTAATCTAATCTAGCGTACCGCTTGTGAAGAGCCGAGTAATGAGTGTATTCCTTATCTGTGGGGTGGGTTACCCTCCAGCAGTCCACTAGTCTCAGATTGAGTAAGGATGTTTGTATGTTCCTCAGGGCCCACTGTGGGATGCTGCTGTGTCCTGTGGAGGAGTCTAGCAACGGGTGTAAGGGGGTGTTGAGGTCCCCTCCCAGCATCAAGGTTCCCTCCGTGAATGAGGAGAGTTTGGACAGGGTCCTGCGGATGTGTTGAGCTTGGTTGCAGTTCGGCACGTATAGTCTCGCGAATGTGTATACGCGCTCTTGAATTTCACCTTTTAAAAATAGGTAGCGTCCCTGGGGGTCTATCAGTCTATCCAGTTCTCGGAATTGAAGTTTCGCCGCAAGGAGTATTGCCACCCCTGCTCGTTTTGCGAGTGGGTGGTTGCTGAAGAACCCCGTCGGGTAGCGGAGGTGCAGATCCTTCTTTAAAGTGGGTTTCTTGCAGAAAGGCTACCGTGATGCTGTCCCTGCGCAGATCTCGGAGCAGTTGCGTTCGCCTCTCTGGGATATTCAAACCCCTGCAATTCAGAGTCAGGACTCTGTATGGGTCCGGGAGGTAGGTCGTGCGGGCTCTGGTTGTTTGCGCGACACTTGCCGGGCACGAGGCAGGGGGCACAGCCATGCGTCGCAGCGACAGTGTCGGACCCCCCGAGAGCTCCGGCAGTGTCCGTGGGAGCGAGCGCCCGGCGGTACGACCGGCACCTAATTTGGGTGGGGGAGGGGGTGAGGCGGGGTGGTGGTGGGAATCAAGGGTGTGGTAGGGAGCATTTCAGGAACGAGACGGTTACGGCACCTAGGATTGGTGTCGGTTGCCCTTCCCGGTCGGGGAGGGAGTTCGTGTGCCTGCGGTAGCAGACGGCGACGTGACCCACCGGTTATTCAACAGCGGTGTCCCGCCGGCGGCTCTCCGCAGGGTTATAGTTTACACACGAGCTGGAGTGGGGGAAGTGGTCCCTCCTTCTAGGGTCGTGTCCGATTGCCCCAGTGAGTGAGCCCTATTGGTATATACGTAACGTGGAGTCGAGTGGTTGTCCACTATTGCTCAGCCACCGTGTGTGTAGCTATATTCCTGTGATTGCTGTTTGTGTAGTCATTACTCGTGTTTGGGGTCGAAGTGTGGGTGTGTTGGTTTTGCTACGGGGAAAGGGTGGTGTCTCCCCTCCCGCGTGGAGGATTGTAGGTATCCCTGCCTCTGTCTCGGGGTGGTGCATGCCGTCCAGAGAGCTCCGGGAAGGCGAGTGGGTTGTCTGTTTTGCTAGTTTCTGCCGGGGTGGGAGCAATGTTGTCTGCCTTATGTCTGTAAGGGTTAGGGGATCTCGGGCATGGAAGCATGGTCTGGGATATTCGTCACCACCCGGCTACAACTGGTCGGTCGGTGGGCGGGTGCGGTCAGGCCTAGTGTAGCGAGCCTCCGGGTGCGGTTTTGTCATGCCCCCCATTGGACCGTCCGTGCCGTCGTGTTACGCAAGGCATGTAGTGTGGGGGCCAGCATCAGGTGTGCCCAGCCGCTGGGTCTCTGCCAGTTAGATCATGTTTCAGCTGGATATGATAGTAGACAGAAAACAAGTATAAATATTGGGAAACTCATTTTAAATCCAAAGCACATTCACCTCTGTTTCAGCAGGATTACCCGCACCAATTCCACGCCACATACTCCAACAAATCTAAAGGGGCTTCTATACTCATTAGCAAAGATGTGCATTCACCCCCATACAATCAGTGGTAGACACAGAGGGTAGATACGCTATGGTGGTGGGGACAATTAATGGCGTTTTATACACGATTGCAAGTGTCTATGCCCCAAATAAGGAACAAAGAAATTTCCTCCACAAGGTGATCAAAAAAAAAAATTGTCGACTATGCACCAGGGAATAGGGGTGATATGTGTCGACTTTAACCATGTACTGGACCCACTGATGGACACCACTGGCCCACACACAACCACTAGACTGAAACCGCTCAAGAGACAGGGCAGGGCATTGCAAAAACTGCTACAAGACAACCATTATTATGATGTATGGCGAGCATTACATGTGGGGGAACGGGGTCACACATTCCTATCACCTGTACATAATACCTACTCACGGATCGATGGCATACGGATTACAGGCCAACACCTGGAACAGGTCAAAGAATGCTCCATTGAGCAGATAACATGGTCGGATCACGCACCAATGGTGGCGACCATGACAGACCTATACGAATCCACACGTAGAAGCCCGTGGAGACTAAACGCATCGCTCCTCGCAGACAATACATTCAAAAAAACACTAGAAATAGAACTCACCCACTACTTCACAGAAAACAACACAGAAGACACATCTCACAACACACTATGGCAAGCACACAAATCGGTAACCAGGGGACTGTTGATAAAAAGAGCATCCTACCTACAACGACAAGCGCAAGCACAGATGCGACTATGGCAAAGGGAACTGCAGGACCTTAACTCCCAAAATCAACAATCCCCATCCCACGACCTGAAATCACGCATCATGACGGTAACACAGGCCATACATAAACAGGCCCTAGAAAAAACAGGGCACTACCTGCAAAAACTAAAAGCTACTCATTACTCTCAGGGAAACAAGGCAGGCAAACTGACAGCCCAACAACTCAAAACCAAGCAAGCACAACAAAAGATAGCTTATTTAACATCAGCTGAGGGACACAAAATAACAGCACCTAAAGACATAAGCAATATATTTGCAAAATATTATGCCTCACTGTACAACCTAACTGAGGACGCACACACACCCCAACCAAATCCACAAGCAATACAGACATACCTGAACTCCATACCCCTGCCATCATTCACACCGCAACAACAAGAACTCACAGCTAGTACACTTTTGGTGATTGCTATTTTTTTGCAATTTTTAATAATATACAATAAATCCTTTTTTGTTTTCATATTTCTTAGCCTCCTATTGATATCTCAGCTAATTCTCCAAACCTTTTTACAGGCATTCCCGGTATCTGTTTCACACCGGTACACTATCTTCACTTTTTTGTGCTTATTTATGATACCACTCACAGTGACCAAAATAGAGGAGTCCCTGCTGTTTCACCTGTTAGTCTCAGCAGTAACCCTCATAGCTAGAAAGTGGAAATCACCACAGACTCCCCCAAAGGAAGCTCTAATACAACAAATATCCCTTAATTGGCAATATGAAAAGATGGCAAATAAACACATTGGACCAAGGAAGCACGTAGGCCCAGCTAGTGAGAGGTGGGAAGAGTACAGGGGTAAGGGGCGAAGCGATCAAACGGTGGGTCGGAGATCCTGAGTGGGTAAACAGTGAGAATAGGAAAAGGACGAACAAGAGAGAGCTAGGAGATGGGAAACTCAGGGGCACATGAAATATAGCACGCAGAAACTATAACGCAGGTGAAAATCCTGAAGACCATGATAACCCTTATGGGAAAGGGCAACACCCCTAAAAACAAAGCCCGCATTAGGCCCAACACTCTACACTTAGGCGCGCAAGCGCCCAGAGCCTAACGCAGAGACAAGTGTATGATACATGTAATGTAACATGAATGACATGGAATGTTTTGACCTTACCTTTTTCCCCAACCCCTTTTCTTTTCTGTACCCCACGTTTTAAAGGAAAAAATGTAAAACAATAAAAATTGTCAAATTGAAAAAAAAAGAATTGACAATCTTCAGATCATCAGATGATGTCAACCAAGGAGGCAGATCGGGGGCAGAGCCAGGGCTGGTGGACCAGGGCTGGTGGCACTGGAGATAAGGTAACATTTTTGTATATTTAGAGAGGATCAGGGGTCAGGGGAATTAAATCAAGCGAGTTGTGCTGACTTGATATCCTACATGCAAATTTAAGATTACAATGGACAAAAGATCTAATATAACAGGGTTGAAGATTTAAGCTACAGATAAGAAAACAATGTAAATAAGTAACATTCCTGAATATGTAACTTTCCCCCACATATTCTATAATCCTCTCATATAAATATAATATCATATATTTTGCATTGTGTCAATAGCAGAAGTGCTAGGGTTACAGATCGCTATTGTGACAGAATCCTGGAGTTGCTCCTGTCAAACCTCCCCTGGAAAAACCATTATCTAGCATATTGGCAATATACTAAATAAATGACAGCAGGGTACACTTTAAGTGTTCCCTTGTGGTTCCAAGAGTTAGAACATTGTCACCAAGTTAGAGTGACAATGCTCGGACTCATTAAGTGAGCCCCCACACACATCCTACTGAGGTGTATTCAGGGCCAGACTGGGAAAAAAATTTGACCCGGGCATTTTTGAATCACAGCGGTCCACTGAGAAGGGAGTATGTGTTTGCTTACAAGGAATCTAGTGTGTGCATAGGGGATCCAGAGTGTGTAGCTCAGGAATGTAGTGTGTGTGTGAAGGTAGTGTAGCGTGTGTGAAGGTAGTGCAGCGTGTGTGTAGGGAATCTAGTGTGTTTGAAGGACCCAGAGCGTGCATAGGAGATCTAGTGTGTGTTTGTGTAAATGATCCAGAAATGTGTAAGGGATCGTGTGTGTCTGGAATGTAATGTGTGTAGAGGTGCAGTGTGTGTATAAGGGGTGCTGTGTGTGTATGTGTGAGGGGATTGTGTGTATTGCTGTGTGTGTGATATAGAATAATGTAAATATATATATTTTTTATTTTAACTTAAAAAGTGTTATATCCCCCCCCCTTCTTACCTTTTGCCAGGGAGGGGGGCCTTGCTGCAATCCCCGGTGGTCCTAGTGGTGAGTTCACTCTCGCTAGATCGGAGCATTGCCATGGAAACTGCAGCAGCGCTCTGATTTTGCAAGAGAAACCCGGCGAAGCTGCATGCTAGGTCCTCTCTCTCTCCCACTCCAGTGGCCGCATTTCATTGCCTGTGGGCCGGTGAGGGAGATCTTTGATTTCCCCACCAGTCCATGAAGGCACACAGCAGGGCTGGCACTCAGATAGCGCTGGCCTTGCATTGGCCTGCCGGGGAGACCTCTTGATCTCTCCTGTCAGCCTCGGCCCATGGCCATCGCGGCCCACCGGGCATTTGCCCAGTATGCCCGATGGCCACTCCGGGCCTGGATGTATTGTTTATATGGACACTGTAGACCCCAAGAACACTCTACTTGCTCTACTTTTATAAATCCGCATTTTGTTACACCCAAGGCTGCTAATAAGACTTGTTACTTACTGGTTGTTTAGCTCAGTGAAGCTAAACTCAAGAGGCAGGCAATTGCCTAGAGCACCTACCTTGCAGATATTTCTCATTAGTTGCTTTGGGACATGTATGATTGGACAGCCAGAGCAATCTGGGTTAGGTTAGAAGGGGAGGGCTTAGAAAGGCTGCAAAAGAGATCTGCAGCCTTTGCCAGCTGTGTTTAAATACATGCATTTTTTTCATTGGGGACATATCTACGAAACACTAATCATTATTTTTACATTTTGGCAGTGGAGAGGGATGAGGTGCCCCTCTTATTTTTGCATTGGGACTCAGTGGCTCCTAATTACACCCCTGCATCTTGTACATTGTATGTGCCTTAGAGTGAATATCCTTGTGTGTGTGAATGTTTATCTCTGTCGGCGAGCATCTATGGCTGCGTCTAAGAGCATATGTGAATGAGGTACTGCTTGCGGTGTGTTGTGTGTATGGGGAGCTTGCATCTCGTGTTTATGATGAGGCTGTATTTTGTGTGTGTGAAATTATCTTGAGGATGATTGTCTTCTAGATGGTGGCTGTGACAGGTTAAGTAGGGGGTGTGTGGAAGGTCGAATGTGGCAGAGTGAGTATGACAGGATGATGGGGGGTTAGTGTAAATATTATATAAAGGGCCATATATAAGTCCATATATGCACAAAATACCTATATACACAAAGAGCAGCTGGGCAGAAATAAAATAAGACGTCCCTAAATGGAATATGAAAAACAAGAAGGATAGACGTGCAGCTAACAAATCTCCCAGCAGAGGGCAGAAAGACCTCACTTCTACTATTATAGATGGATTTTTGTTTTGATGCACAAATCGACTTCTGCCCTTTTAACATATCATGCTAAAGTGGGAAAATTAGGACTGCCCATCACAAAGGTAATGTGTGTGACATCATTGTGCTAGCACATACGACAGTGAGACACTTAAAGCCCAAATGTAGACAAACCTGGGAAATTGTTCTTTACAATGGCATTGGCAGGAACTATGTACAGGGGAGCAAAGACCTGGGCCAGCATTTGGGGTGTGCGAGCTGTACACTGGAAATGGTCTTGGAAGATACATGTCACAGTAGCTCAGGCTGTTGATGACACACACTGATGTGTGCAAATGTTTGCTCAATGAACACCTCAAGGCATCCCTATATAGGAGGAACAGTCCCTATTTTGGGCCCAAATCCATCATCCCTGTTTTTTCTATGTCCCTCTTTTCTAGGAGCTCCAAATCGGTGTGTCTGAGTATAACAGAGCTCCACAATAATGTGTCTTTAACTCCTAAGGACACATGACATGTCTGACATGTCATGATTCCCTTTTATTCCAGAAGTTTGGTCCTTAAGGGGTTAAACTACAATAAATGTGTTTAGAAATCAGTCTGTGTAAAAAGGATACCTTGTGCTTGTTCTAAATTGCATCTTAGTTGCAAAAAGTGTTATGAGTAGGTTACCTAAACTTTCTCAGAACAGCCCCGTCCCTGACCACACCCCCAATCATATCCCTGAAACTAAAGTGTCTCTCTTTGCCCATTTGCCATGTTGGGACTTGGGAGGTATGATTGTACCAACACTGACTAATTTTTACTAAGTTAGTTGCCTGCCTTACTAATTCTATACTTCTCAGGTATCTGTATGAATCTACAGAATGGCAGTTTTACCTTGCAACATGGAAAGGCATTTGTAAGGCAGACGAAAAATTATTAGTAGAATGTAGTGTGACATCATGGGTGGATATCAGACAAAATGTAGTTCTGGGTCAGTTTTCTCCCTGTTGCGTATGCACCACATGCACAATAGAAAGGGCTCTCTCTGTCCCTGGATATGAACTGCGGTCTGCAGATGCATGCTCTGCGGATTAGCAGATATTAAAGAGTTTTTCCAACCCTTTTTTCCCATTGAATAATGCGCTATTGGGCATTATTCATTCGGTCCCCCACCTCCTAAAATGAGCTTTAAAAAAACTTTAAAAGTTTTACTTCCCGGGGCAGGGCCTGGGCATCATGGCAGCTGGCTTCACGTTGTGAGAGCTCCTACAAAGACTCACCTACTAAGCTTGTATCATAGGCAGCCAGCCTGCAAAAATTTCAGCACTGGCAGGCACGGGAGTGGCTCTTACTACCGGAGCGACCCTCCTGAGGCTATTCTCAGCAGAGACCCTGCTGCGACCCAGCATAGCAGGCAGACAGGTAAGGCGGCCGATCGCCTGGACACTGCGGCGCAGTACCAGGTGGGACCTGCCATGACCTCTGTTCCCCCCCCCCTCTGGACCGATGGGGGTTACAGACCCCCGAACAGCACACCACGCACATACTCGAGGCCCATGAGGCAAAACCAAAATGGCTGCCGTCCATGACACACTGCACTCCTAACCGAGCCAGGCTGGACTCTTTCAATAACAGATTTTTTTTTTTTAAATTCTTTATTTTTGTTGTGCATGGTATAACAATAGGCTTGGTCAGCCACAATAGCAGTCACAAGCAGTAACGGAGCAAACAGTTCAAACATGACGTGGCACATGAGTATACAGCACATTTTTGGTTTTGTAAGAGAAAAAACACGAGAAACAAACTATTTCAATAGAGATGTCTATCTGGATATGCTGTTATATGAGAAATATTAAATGATGCATTAGCTTAGGTACACAGTATGTAATTACATTGCTAGGTCGTTGCAGAGGTTAGCCTAAGGTTACGGTATTATGCATGCTAATAAAGTTAGGCTCAGGCTTTAAAAACAAAAGAAAAGAGAAAAGAAGAAAATAATACAACTATTATTAAACTATGCTGGTACTCATCTTGTGTTGGTGAGAGGCTATTATGAGGGCAGCAGCTTGTAAAAGTGTGAATTAGGATTGGCCGTCAGAGGGGCCATAAGGTAAGTTATGAAGGGAGATACATAGTGGTTAAGTAGCGTGTAATACAACTCCTGGTCGTTAATCTATGATAGGCTGGGAGCCAATTGGAGTTGGGGGGGGTTGGTTGGTATAATAGTATAATGGAGCCAGCTTCCCGGGTCAGACCTGGTGTCTGTATTGGGAGCCCATGAGCCCTACGAACAAAAACTGAAACATGTTATATAACAAAAATATAGTGAACTTTTTGTCCATATTATACTGGAGGTGGTGGTTCACTAGGTTGTCTTCTCCGAAGCGCCCCCTGATCTGGGATAAACGGGATGACGTTGGCTGGGTCCCAAGAAGTTGTAGATGGGGAGGGTGTAGTGAGGCCCAGTTTTGCAAGTACAGTGTCCATCTCTGCGATATCAGTCACTCGGTGTTCGGTGTCCTGGTGTTTTATCATGAGCGCATGGGCCGGTCCCCAGCGGTATATCACCCCCCTGGCCGCCAGTGAAGTCGTCAGTGGGCGAAGGGATCTCCGCCATTGCAGGGTACTGCGGGATAGGTCTGAATAAAATGCTATGTCCATGTCCTCAAATCTATAGGGATTCTTCCCTTTGATGGCACTCATAAGTGCTGCTTTGTCTTGCCCGTTTTGTAGTTTGACCAAGAGGTCCCCAGTAGTGGTGTCAGTGAGCTGCGGTGGTGTGGGTAGGCGAAACATGCCATCTAGCTGTATCCCCTTTGCTTGTCTAGGTGGCAGCAAGGATGCAAAAAGCCTGCGGAGGAGATGGGGCAACTCTGCAGGAGTCACCGTGTCAGGGATACCTCTGATTTTTATATGTTTCCATCTGTGTTTATCCTCCATGGCAGCCAGTTGGTGGGACAGTGCAGTGTGGGCTGTGGTGAGTTCCCTCATCTGTGTCTGGAGGTCTGTCACCTGGGTTGCCTGTGCTTGGGTAAGTTGCTCCACAGAGGTTAAGCGGGCGGTAAACTCCCTGACATCATCCCTCACTTGGGAGATCTCCGTTGAGAGTGACTGGCGTAGGCCTGTTAGGAGAGAAGTGAGTATCTCTGTGGTCACCGGGTGACCCGTTGTAGGCTGTTCTTGCCTTGCCGGCACTTGAGATCCAAGAGTCTCCATGCAGTGCAGGTGGAAGTCGTCTGAGCTGTCTGAGTCTTCCTCAGTGTCGGCCGCCATCTTGGGCCCTGTTGCGCCCTGCGTTCTCCTTAATAGATCGCCTATATCGGCGGATTGCCGTGGCCGATCCGGGCGTAGTTTTTTGTTTTTTTTCCCCATCGGTGTTGAGGTGTGTTGGTGCTGTTCTTGTGCTGTAGTTAGCCGGTTTTTATCAGTTTTCGCAGAGTTTTTGCTATCGATCGACGGAGCGATGCAGGCATGCGACCGCTCGGGTTGAGTGCTGGCTCCGCCCCCTCAATAACAGATTTAAGGCTATATGCCAGAGGTTTTGGCAACGTCTGGCTAACCGATCACGGGTGATATAACCCCCTGCCACCTCAAAGCCTCATAATCATACGCTGGGAACTATTCCCTCACCACAGCCTGAAGTCTGTCAGCAGCATGGCTCACACCTACCCACATCCCATGCCGCACAAAGGGGTGGTAAGGCTGGACTTTCTGTCTGCTCTTCTTCCAAGCCGGGGGCTCAACTGGAGGTAACCCCCACCGCTGTCCACACACATAGAGGTCTCACCGGAACCTGGTAACCCCACGGGCCCACGATTCTCATGAAGGGATCAATGGATTACAGGCAAGGGCTCCCACCAAAGCCTTGGCCAAAGACACAAGTTGCAGAGTTCCCGCGGACCCACACCCTGGCAACGTAAATTCGTCCATAGCCCTAACAGGCTGGGACACTGGAAGGGTGAGGTGAGAGCGGAGGCTCCATTCCTGCCATGGCATGGACTATCACAGGGCCTGAAGGGGCTCCCACTCCAGGGAATAGGCTGAAAGTCAAGCCACCTCGGAAAGACGTCGCACCCAAAGACTGAGATCCAGAATTAAGTGTGAATATTATCTACTATAAATGTTTTGGTTCATTTAGGCCTGTTGCCCTCTTATCTTATTTTCTTCTGTTACCAAAATGACGCTATTATACCACTATAATGCCCCCTGACTAAGCTCCCTGATAAGGCTATTAAGGCATGTATGCTTGCCGAGGGCCACCTAGCACCCAAAATGGCCCTAGTGGTTTAAACCTGCACCGCATCTTAGAATAACCATCGATGCAGTCTCATTTTTCACAAATTACTCATGTTATGGTATGTTTATCACTGCTAATTCTTGTGCTTCACAACCTCTAGGATGTGAATACCCTGCCTGCTATTGCTTATTAAGTTTATTTACCTCAGTCTAGACAGTTCCTGATACGGTGAAATATGTTTTCCTGATCAATCATGGCAGCATTTACTCATGGGTTAGATCCTACCCTCATGGCAGAAAGGACAGGAAATAGAACTCTGAAACTGGTATAAATAGATTCTCCTCCTTCCCATCAGCCAGTCTTTATTCCTGTCAGGTTTACTATTGCAAGTAAAATTCACCTGCTACCAGAACAATAAAGGAAATCTCTGAACATGAAGTTCCATTACGGACCTCTGTTCTTATATTCATGGGAATTCTTCTAGGTGTCCTTATATCTGGAATTTGCAACCAATGTGTGGCTTTAAGTTGTTGAGTCATCCTGCATAATATTGTAGCTTCTTGGTGACAAACATTTGGCTGATATGTTTTACATGGTCTCTGTTCCTAGATCTGTGGATGTGATGGTCACTCCTAACATTGCATTGATGTAATACTTGTGGATTATATGCTTGGTTTGGTGTTGATATCTTTGCAGATAAAACAAGCTGCAGAATGATTTTATTATTAATACGCTCTGCCATAAGTACTTCATTACCATCTGAAGATAAGGTCAGAGTAAGTATGTGGTTGGTTGTTCTCAACTTGTTTTCAACTTGGTTGTTCACAACTGAATATCTTCTACTATCCTGCTTATTATGTGTCTGTTGCCACCAGGGCCAGATTAAGAGCCCAGTGGGCCTGGTGCTGACAATTATGATGGGCCTAATTACAGAATCTTATCGACCAAAAACACTAAAACACTCCCAAGCGTCATGTCTCTTTTGGAAATGGTGCGGAAGGGAAAGAAAACAGCAGCTAAAAGAAAACACATACCCTATGCTAATCTAGCTCTAATTTATGTTTTCATCTTTCAAGTAAAGATGAAAGATGATAACCCCTAACAGCAGTGTCCAGTCAAGCAGGAAGTCAATGGGCCTGATAAAAGGGTGGTCCACTGAAACAAATCACGTAACCTGCCAAAAGGGGTGAACATGCCCAAAAAGAGGGTATGTCTACCCAAAGAGTTAGAAGGCCAGCCTGGCATGAATGCTTGTCAGGCTGCCTGCCGATCATGCAAGCTGGCCAACTAAGGGCAAATTATGCAGACAGCACCCTGAGCTTGGCATAAATGCGTCTAATGATTTAACTCCACGCTTTCTAAGGACTGTCTATTCTGGAACGGCTGCAAAGGCTATGAATGTGTTTTTCAGGAGCACATGGCGCTCATTGCCCTGATGAGATTATCCATACCAAATCACCTTCCCAGATAGTTTACTCAGTCACAACTCACATGTAAGAAGATCTGGCGCTGTTTATTCGTCGCATGATCTGTAGAATGTGCAGTCACAACAGGTAAAAGAACGATTCTTCCATACAGGTAGGAGAGATATCACAAGTCACATATAGATGTACAGCATAGAATACACTGGAACAGGAAAGGGGGAGGGGAGAATCTGAAGCATCATGCAAACTATGGAGTGGCCCAAGAGACAAACTTAAGATGAACATTAAAGAAACAGTACATTATAATAAAACAATATCATGTAACATGACACTCCCCGCCTGAAATCTTTAGATTTCAAAGCCTATATATATATATATATATATATATATATATATATATATATATATATAAAAAGATAAGTCCAAATGTCTAAAAGTCCAACTTGAACCTGTAAGTGAAGAAAACATTGGAAAATAATACTGGTGTGTAAACCATAAATACAAGATACCTGCAAAACAGAGAAGGTATGCAGTAAGTAAACAATGAAACATGAAGTCCAATAACGGATGGCTAAAATCCTGTAGTCTATGGTTTATAGCCGTGGAGCTTCAACAGTGGCATAGTTAACAGTTATAGTGGCGTTCTCCCCGCCATAGTACCGTACGGTCTGGTACTCTTGCATGAGTCACTCGCTTGGGAGAAGAAGTACCAATTCTGTGATTGGTCGTGAGAAAGTCCAAGCTGAACCTCCTTTGGTTTTCTTAATCTCAACCTTGCGAACCTTTCCATCATCACTGGGCATTACGCTTGTTGCAAGACCCATGGGCCACTGCGACAGACTTCTCTATCTTTCACTGCTAGCACGGCTGCACAAAGTTCAAGTCTGGGTATGGTATGCGCAGGGTTTGGTGTAAGCTTTGCCTTGCCTAGAACAAAATTGCAATGTATGACTCCGTTAACCCCTGAGGTCTTCAAATTGGCAACTGCAGCTTTAGCTTCAACTGATGCGTCTGAGAAAATATGGATTTCCTTCAGGTTAGCGGCTGAAATGGAGACTGGGGCATAGCAACGTGGAATTTTGAGCTGTTCTAGTGGCTTCAGACAACCTTTCCATTTCTCCCATCTTTGTTGTTTCTCAATAGGTAAGAGTGTCCCAATCTATGTTGTCAGTAGTAAGCTGTCTTAAAGGCATCTTACCTTGGGTGGTGACTGGGGCTATAAATCCCAGTGGGTCGTAGATGCAATTCACCATAGACAAGACTCCTCTCCTGGTAAAAGGTTTGTCACAAGTTGACACTTGAAAAGTGAATGTGTCTTCTTTGATGTTCCACAGCAGACCTAGACTTCTCTGCAAAGGAGGCGTGTCTGACCCCAGGTCAAGGTCTTTCACGCTGGCAGCATAGTCCTCAGAGTGAAATGCATTCATTAGCTCTTGGCTGTTGGATATAATCTTGTGGAGTCTCAAGTTTGCTACGGATAGCATCTCCTTTGTTCGGGTGAGAAGATCAATTGCTTCTTTAGCAGTAGGAAAGGATTTGAGCCTGTCGTCTACGTAAAAGTTCCTTTCGACAAATTGACGAGCGTCGGATCCATACTCAGCTTCTCCAAGCTGGGCTGTCTCTTTTAGTCCATAGATTGCTACAGCTGGGGAAGGGCTGTTCCCAAAGACATGCACCCTCATTCGGTAATCAATTACCTCTTTGTTGAGGTCATTGTCCTTGTGCCATAGGAACCTGAGGTAGTTTCTGTTGTCTTCCTTGACGATGAAGCAGTGGAACATTTGTTGAATGTCCGCCATCACTGCTACAGGTTCTTGTCTAAAGCGAATTAGGACTCCAATCAGGCTGTTGTTCAGGTTTGGCCCTGTGAGGAACATGTTGTTAAGTGAGATACCTTCATGTTGGGCACTGGAGTCAAAGACAACTCTGATTTGGTCTGGCTTTCGTGGGTGATACACACCGAAGGAAGGTACCAGCATTCTTCTCCTTCTTTCAGTGGAGGTGCGGGTTCAGCATGACCTCTATCAAACATATTCTGGATAAAGTCTACAAAATGTCTTTCCATCTCTGGTTTCCTGCTCAAAGTACGCTTTAAGGAGGAGAATCTTTTAATGGCTTGATGTAGATTGTTGGGTAGCTTCTCTCTCGGGAGGCGAAAGGGTAGGGATGCTACCCAACTATTGGAATCTTCCTGAAAGAACTCGTTGTCCATTACTTTAAGGAATTCTTTGTCTTCTACTGAAGGAGCTAACATGTTGTCTTCACTGCATGCATTGAAAACTGTAGAGCCAAACCTGTCATCGTTTGTGCGGGAAAGGTTTGTGTTGCCATGTTGCAACTTGCAGCTAGTTACCTTCTCCTTTACCCAGTAGTGATGTGGGCATGGCTCAAAGTGAGTATTACGACCATTCGGCAATATATTTGTCTTAAATGAAGAAATGTTAGTAGGCCTTTTTATTTTGCCTATACAGGCATTACCTTTGATAACCCAGCCCAAGTCCAGGTACTGGGCAAATGGAGCATCTGGGGGTCCGCTGACCTGCCTGTGCACCTTGTGGACCCTTAGAATATCTCTTCCCAGCAGAAGAAGGATTTTAGCATCTTTGTCAAGTGGTGGGATTTCACTTGCTATTGACTTTAGGTGAGGGTGGTAGAAGGCAACTTCTGGTGTAGGTATTTCTTCTTTGTTGGCTGGTATCTGGTTGCACTCTACAAGTGTAGGTAAGGGTAATTGTAAGTTATCTCCTAGAGAGGACACAATAAATCCATGTGCTCTTCTTCCAAAGACCTCTGTAGTGCCGCTACAAGTGCCGCTACAAGTGCCTAAGGTGTAAGGGTGAACCTCTCCTCTTATGCAAAATAGATCAAACAGTTCAGATCGGGCAAGTGATCGATTGCTTTGATCATCTAAGATAGCATACACCTTTAAAGTCCTTTCTGGTTGATCCTTGTGGTGAACATTCACTAAGCATACTTTAGCACAAGACTTGTCGCAGTGGTCTTCCCCACAGACTTCAGTGCATGAGGAAAATATCACGGTGGAATTAGGCACCTGATCTGTACTCTTCCCATCGTGATTTGGCCTGGGAGAAAGGTTTGCAGATTGTGAAGGGTTGGACTCGAGTGGATGGAGAGCTTGAACATGGTCCTCGGAACCGCACTCTATGCACTTGATAGGGATTTTACATTCCTTGGCAAAGTGATCAGTGGAAGCACAGCATCTATAGCATACCCCAAAGGTCTTTAGGAGTTCCTTTCGTTCTTGTAGGGGCTTCTTCCTAAAACTAATACATTTTTTGAGGGGATGTGGCTTCTTGTGGATAGGACATAATCGGTTTGGGTTTTCGATCTTGCCGCTCTTGTTTGAGGCGGGAGCTGAGGTGGGAGCGGGAATAATGTCTGTCTTCTTAACAGACACGGGACCTCTACGGTTCTTGTAGTTGACTTGTAGGTTGTCACCTTTCAGTGAGGGAGTACTGAACTCTCCAAATGCAAAACTAGGATCGTTCTTGGTGTCAGCAATGTTCTTGACAAATTCACAGAAGTAGGAGAAAGGGGGAAATGAAACCTTGTTTTCCCATTTGTATTTTGACCCAATTTGGATCCACCTTTCACGTAGGCCATACGGAAGCTTGTACATAGGGTTAACTCCTCGAGCAGTGTCCAGGTAACTGAGGCCTGGTAGTTTAGGGTCGGTTTTGGCAAGCTGGACTTCGAGAAGGAGGTCACTGAGTCTCTGGAACTCTTTATTGTCCTTACCGGATATCGTTGGGAAATTTTCCAATCGTTTAAGCAATGCATTCTCTATGGCTTCAGGACTACCATAACTCTGTTCTAGACGTTCCCATGCAGCGGTGAGACCTGATGTTGGATTGTCGATGTAGACTGACCTGAGGCTCTTGACACGTTCTGTAGATTGTGGGCCAAGCCACCTGATCAGCAGATCCAGCTCCTCGGCAGCAGAAATACCAAGATCACCTATGGTAGTTTTGAAGGCAGCTTTCCAGCTTCTGTAATTTTCAGGATGGTCCTCGAAGCTTACTAGGCCTGACTTGGTGAGCTCTCTTCGAAGTATATACTTTACGAACTCTGCTGTATCGGTTGCCTCTGACTTCATGTAGGAGGTCGCTGGTTGAATGTTGCGGATTGCGTCGTTTCTGGTATTGTTGTAAAAAGACGTGGGAAGATATGGTGCAGCAGGGGCATTCAGCAGGAGGTTGGTGACTTGCTTGCAGATTGGTGTGCAATTCTGTGACATATGCAAAATCAGCATGACAGTCAGGCGCTGTACTGGGGTGGTTTTGCATGTAGGAAGTTGCTGGAACTGCTTTTGCCTGGTGGTGTGGTGAAGTCCTTGTGTTGTCGTGAAGAATGGAGGCAATTGAGTGCTCGCTGCTGTGGTTTAGAACATAGTTCTTAGTGCGTTCAAATGGATCTTCCACATCTGCCTTGATGCTGACCCTTTCACTAGCATTTTCATCTGCACCGATAGCTTGTTCCAAAATCTTTAGTCTTGCTGCAGCTGCCTCGTAGTTGCTCTGTTCCTTTAAAGCTTCAATTGCTGCCCTTTGACGTGCTGTCTGAGCTTCCATTGCTGCCCTTTGACGTGCTGCTTTAGACGCTGCCTCAGCTTCCATTGCTGCCGCTTCGGCTTGCATTGCTGCAGCCTCGGCTTGCATTGCTGCAGCTTCAGCCTCCATGTCTGCTCTCTTTTTTGCATATGCGGCCTGTACTTTGCTAGCCTCTGCTTCGGCTCGGGCGTTTATAAGCTGTTCACTAAGCGTTGAGTGCCTTGAACTTAGGGATCTAGAGGAACTTTTAGAATGTCTGGTGGATACGGATCTGTGAGATACAGTGTCCTGTGGCTGCGTTAATTTTGCTTCTGCCTTTGCTTTAGTTAGCAGGATAAAGCTTTCTCTTTCCATGTTAAGAAGCTGGACATTGTTAAGTTGCTCTAATGATTCCTCAGTGTTAATGTTTTGCAGAATAGTTTTATATTTATTGCTTGTAGTCTGGTACAGTTCATATGAAGCAGAGATGCTTTATGGTGCCCTCTAGTTGTAGTACCTTATGGCTGGGACATGAAATCACATCAATGTGGGTGAGGATTTTATCCCAAATCTGCTTCAAACTGGTTGCTAGTCAGGGCTCGAGTCCTGTGGGAACGGCGTTCCTGCACTTTTTTCATGGCAGGAACGCCGTTCCCTTTGCTCCTGCAGGACAAAGGCAGGTGCCTTTTGAGCCCAGCCGGTGCTTCTCCTGAGCAGAGCCTTCACTATGCAAGCGGGCGCGGCGTCGCATAGTGAAGGAGTCAGGACTCAGGAGCGGACGGACGACGGAGGACTTACTTCCGGGTTGCTCCTCCTCCAACCTCCCCTGCCCTTTGCGTACGCGGCTACGCGGAGTGATGTGACGTCACGCGGAGGCGGAGTCACGGAGTGTAACGCTAGGAGGAGGGAGAAGAAGCCAACAGCCAAGCCAGCCAGCACCCACCCCTGAGGCCAAGCCAGCCAGCACCCCTGATGCCAAGCCAGCCCTGAGTCAGAACTGTAAGTATATTTTACTACTATTGGAGGCTGGGTGGTTGGAGGGGGGGGAGGGGGTG